>NC_091290.1:40634530-40804530 GCF_032444005.1 Ranitomeya imitator | reverse complement strand
TATATCTCTGTCTATATCTATATATATATATATATCTCTGTCTATATCTATATATATATATATCTCTGTCTCTATCTATCTATCTATCTATCTATCTATCTATCTATCTATCTCTATATGTATCTATCTATATCAGGGCCGGACTGGCCATCGGGCACTTCTGGCAAATGCCAGAAGGGCCGATGCCAGTCGTGGGCTGCTCGATCCGCCTTCCGCCGCCGACTCACCCGCCTGCCGTTGCATTCAACTATACCGGCGTCTATGGAATGCAATGATGGAGGAGAGAGCGTCTACAGACGCTCCCTCTCCCATCATTCCCCGCTCTGCCTCTGACACTGCGGGTGTGCGATGACGTCATATCATCGCGCACCTGCTGTGTGTCCGGGCAGACTGCAGCCGCTGAGACAGGAGCAGGAAGCAACGCGGGGCACGAGGAAAGGTGAGGAAAGTGTGTGTTTTTTTTTGTTTTTTTTTGCTGGACTGTGGGGACGTTCTCGGGGGGAGGAGGAGAGATGTGGGCTGTGCTGGCTATACCACTGTGCGGGCTGTGCTGGCTATACCACTGTGCGGGCTGTGCTGGCTATACCACTGTGCGGGCTGTGCTGGCTATACCACTGTGCGGGCTGTGCTGGCTATACCACTGTGTTGGCTGTTCTGTATACTGCTGTGTTATCTACTATGCGGGCTGTGCTATATACTATGCGGGCTGTGCTATATACTATGGGGAGTATATTATCTTCTATGGGGAGGCCATGTTATGTACTATGTGGCTGTGGTGTATATACTGTTGTGGTGGTATATTATATTCTATGGGGGAGGTTGGGTTATATACTATTTTATGGGGAGGTGGGCTGTATTATATTCTATGGGGCTACATTATACTCTGTGGGGTGGCTGCATTATACTCTGGTTGCCGCATTATATTCTGTAGGGTGTGGGCTGCATTATACTGTATCGAGGACTATGGGGAATACGTTATACTATATGAAGAACTATGGATGCATTATACTATGGGAAGTGAATTGTACTACATGGATGACTATGGTGGTGCATTATACTATATGGAGCACTATGAGGAGTGTATTATGCTATATGGAGGACTATGAGGAGTGTATTATACTATGTGGAGGACTGAGCAGTGTATTTCAATATATGAGGACTATAGGGAGTGTGTTATACTATATGGAGGACTGTGGGGTGTATTTTACTAAACAAGTAAAATGCTGCATATTCAGATTGTTTTTGACGGAACAAAAATCCTTGTTCTCAGCAGCACATTGCTGCTGTAAACTGTAGATGTGCTGCTGATAACATGATACTGTATGGGGATCGGTTAGTGATCTGTTAGTGATCGTTCTGTCCCATCATTCTTAGACGGTGGAAAGAGGCCGGGAAACAAGTGTTGAACAATTTCAGTATTGTTGATCAAACTCATTTAGCGGCCTGAACTCAGCGCTTATAAATACAACTGAAATGCTTTTGTGTGATGTGCAATATGTGAGCATTTTGGGCCCCATTTTAAACTTTGCCTAGGGCCCCACTTAGGCCTAAAACCGGCCCTGCCTACAAGTGTACAAAGATATTATACAGTCACCATGTGACAAGTGGGCCTGTGTAACTTAAAATGCCAGGGCTGAATTTTAGTCCCAGTCCGGCCCTGGCATGCATGCATGCATGCATACATACATACATACATACATACATACATACATACATACATACGGACACACCTTCTCATTTGAAGATTTTTCAGTATTTTCATGACTAGGAAATTTGTAAATTCGCACTGAAGGCATCAAAACTATGAATTAATACATGTGGAATTATATATTTAACAAAAAAGTGTGAAACTGAAAATATGTCTTGTATTCTAGGTTCTTCAAAGTAGCCACCTTTTTGCTTTGATGACTGCTTTGCACACTCTTGGCATTTTCTTGATGAGTTTCAAGAGGTAGTCACCGGGAATAGTCTTCCAACAATCTTGAAGGAGTTCCCAGAGATGCTTAGAACTTGTTGGCCCTTTTGCCTTCACTCTGCGGTCCAGCTCACCCCAAACCATCTCGATTGGGTTCAGGTCTGGTGACTGAGGAGGCCAGGTCATCTGGCGTAGCACCCCATCACTCTCCTTCTTGGTCAAATAGCCCTTACACAGCCTGGAGGTGTGTTTGGGGTCATTGTCCTGTTGAAAAATAAATGATGGTCCAACTAAACTCAAACTGGATGGAATAGCATGCCGCTGGAAGATGCTGTGGTAGCCATGCTGGTTCAGTATGCCTTCAATTTTGAATACGGTAAATTTCCAACAGTGTCACCAGCAAAGCACCCCCACACCATCACACCTCCTCCTCCATGCTTCACGGTGGGAACCAGGCATGTAGAGTCCATCCGCTCACCTTTTCTGCGTCGCACAAAGACACGGTGGTTGGAACCAAATATCTCAAATTTGGACTCATCAGACCAAAGCACAGATTTCCACTGGTCTAATGTCCATTCCTTGTGTTCTTTAGCCTAAACAAGTCTCTTCTGCTTGTTTCCTGTCCTTAGCAGTGGTTTCCTAGCAGCTATTTTACCATGAAGGCCTGCTGCACAAAGTCTCCTCTTCACAGTTGTTGTAGAGATGTGTCTGCTGCTAGAACTCTGTGTGGCATTGACCTGATCTCTAATCTGAGCTGCTGTTAACCTGCGATTTCTGAGGCTGGTAACTCGAATAAACTTATCCTCAGAAGCAGAGGTGACTCTTGGTCTTCCTTTCCTCATGTGAGCCAGTTTCTTTGTAGCGCTTGATGGTTTTTGTCACTGCACTTGGGGACACTTTCAAAGTTTGCCCAATTTTTCGGAGTGATTGACCTTAATTTCTTAAAGTAATGATGACCCCTCGTTTTTCTTTACTTGGCTGCTTTTTTCTTGCCATAATACAAATTCT
This sequence comes from Ranitomeya imitator, assembly GCF_032444005.1. Taxonomy (NCBI): domain Eukaryota; kingdom Metazoa; phylum Chordata; class Amphibia; order Anura; family Dendrobatidae; genus Ranitomeya; species Ranitomeya imitator. Next base: position 40,801,607 of record NC_091290.1, on the reverse strand, counting down.
AACAGTCTATTCAGTAGGACTATCAGCTGTGTATCCACCAGACTTCGGCACAACACAACTGATGGTCCTAACACCATTTATAAGGCAAGAAATCACTTATTAAACCTGACAGGGCACACCTGTGAATTGAAAACCATTTTCGTTGACTACCTCTTGAAGCTCATATAATCAGACATATTTTCAGTTGTTTCACACTTTTTTGTTAAGTATATAATTCCACATGTGTTAATCCATAGTTTTGATGTCTTCAGTGTGAATTTACAATTTTCATAGTCATAAAAATACAGAAAAATCTTTAAGGTGTGTCCAAACTTTCGGTTACTAGTGTGTGTGTGTCTCTCTATCTATCTATATATATGAAAAGCAGCACCAAATAATAAAAATTGTGGACTTTATTGCCTGAACGGCGTGGCAACGTTTCGGATATAAAATCCTTTCTCAAGCCTATATATATATATATATATATATATCTTCTAAGGTCCGCTTCCGTCCGTCTGTCTGTCACAGAAATCCCGCGTCGCTGATTGGTTGTGGCCGGCTGGGCGCGACCAAATCGGCAACAGGCACAGTTTAGCTGTGAATTGGCCCCTCCCTACTCCCCTCCAGTTAGCGCCCACATAGCGTTTTAGCAGTCCATTAAATGGACTGCGTTACACCGCGGCATAACGCGGTGTAACGCAGTCCGATAACGCTGCCATTAACCCTGTAAATGTGACCCAACTTTTTACTATTGATGCTGCCTATGCAGCATCAATAGTAAAAACATATAATGTTAAAAATAATAAAAAAAATCATTATATTCTCACCTCACCTTCTGGCGTCCGCGGCAGCCTTTCCCGCTCCTCGCGACGCTCCGTTCCCAAGAATGCCTTGCGGCAACGACCCATGATGACGTAACGGTCCAGCCTCAAACTGGCGCAGAATTTGAACCACGCTTCGCTAATTGGTCGCGGCCGGCCGAATCCTGTGTATTCATTGCATTATTCTCAAATCTTCATAAATAAACTACATGCATATTCTAGAATACCCGATGCGTTAGAATCGGGCCACCATGTAATATATGTGTACATACTGTGTGTATGTATATATTAATTTTTTTATGCTGTATAGTATATATTAATGCCGTATATTTGATATAGTATTAGTATATATTATATTTGATACAGTATCTAGTATATATTAATATATTTGGTATATTGTATACTCATACACCCATAATACATATAAAGTCCATCTTCTGTGAGGATTCATTTCTTAAGTAACTTAAGAACTTATTTTTTTTATATTTTGTAAATATTTTTTTTTTTTTACACATAGATTTCAGGACGAGCTTGCACCTCACCAGGAAGGACGGGCATCATGGGACGACTACTTTATGCTGAATTCACGCTTTACAGATTTTTTTTTTTTTTTTTAAACTCAAATAGATTTTTATTAAAAATACCATTGCATTTTACATATTATAGTCTTGTTTTCAATACAAAATTTTCCCCTTAACCAAACCCCAGCATTCCCAACTTATCCCTCTCCATCCCAATAAGACAGCTCACCTCTTTTAATAACACAACCATCAATAATGCTGAATGGATATTATCCCCCTTAGGACCGCATACCCCATATTTGATTCTCATCGAGTCAGGCCCTTGACTCTCCCGTCCCCTATATCTAACCTCTATCCCATTTCAAGCCACGAAGACCACAGTTTATCGAACATTTCTGTTTTCCCTCTTTTCTTACAAATCCCTTTTTTTCCAATGTCAGACCCTGTTTCATATATTGGGAGTTCTCTTCTTGTAAGCGGTTCATCATTAATCCAATTTCGTGCTATTACCTTTCGGGCCATATACAACAATCTGGCAATTGCTATCTTCAGGGTGTTATCCACTCCAATCTCATCCACATATCCCAGCAAACACACCGTCGGATCCCTTGGCACCTTGCATCTATACGCTCCTTCCACACGACTCAAAACCACCGACCAAAAAGAGGCGAGGACCCAAAAATTCCAAAAGGTATGTATGCAGTTAATTTTAGAGGGTGGAAATAACCCCCCTCGTAGTACGCACTACAGATTTTGGTTGCAGACAGTTTTGTAACTGTCCAATTTATCTGTAACCAACCTCAATCAGATGGTACTGATCTTTAGGTAAGGTTCACATGTTGCAGATTTTCATGCAGATATGTGTGCAGAAAATCCGCAGCATGATAGAGTACCAGCTAAGTTGATGACATTTCAACAAATCCTATCTGCACACAGCGGACACTTTCTGTGCAGACATTGACCTGCGGTGCTGATTTTTAAATCTGTAAGAGTATGTGCACACGTTGCAGATTTGCATGTGGAATTTTCTGTGCAGATTCTGCATCCCTTGGCAGAAACCGCAGGTAAAAATCAGTCCGGATTTTCATGTGTTTTTTTCCATGCGGATTTGTATGCATTTTTGAAAGCTAAATAAAGATCTATTATTGAACAAAAAAAAAGAAAAGAATTGTGATGTCATTCTTGTCCAACCTCTTAATTTACATACTCCATTGAAGTAAAGACACGGAAAACACAACAAGCAAAGCCGTATATACCCTCTACACATGATGTCACAGGGAAATATACATGAGAGGTGACTAATGCCTGCCTATGGAATAGTGCAGGACACCCCTTACCCCCCCGATACTGCTAAGCAAAAGAACAAAGAAAGCAGGTGCAAAAAAGTCCAAAAGTTATAACTATCTTTATTAAATATAAATATAACAATACAAGGAACCAAATAGAAATAGTGGGTTAAAAACTACAAGCATATTGCATAGAACGCATGGAGACAGAAACTGCTCCCCACATCAGCAGTCAGGCCGAGCACGCTGGGAAGTATATGGCAAATAATGGCCACCACAAATATCTAACAATCATAACACATAGAGGCCGAAGCCCGCAGATGTAAATTGCAAGATAGCAAAAAAATATATTATTGTAATCCCCAGAGAACTACCATGCCAGCTGACAATGAGGAGAGCGTGTCCGCTCCAGGAAAGTGGAGAAAGACAACACAACCCACATCAACAGTCAGGCATAGCACACTGGGAAAGTATATGGCAAAAAGTGGCCACTGCATGTTGTATGTAAATAGTTAACTATCAGCAAATTAAGACCGGAGCCCGCAGATATGGGTAGCAAGGTAGTAAAAGACTATTATAATTACCCAGAGAGCTCGTATGCCAGCTGACGATGAGGGGGGCACGTCCGCTCCAGACCCACCCCGACGCGCGTTTCGGAGATGTCCTTGGACACGCCCCCTGAGGAAGGACATCTCCGAAACGCGCACTTGGCCTCTCTCTTCCCTTTCCCCTGTAGCGGTGGTATATGGGGTAATAGGGGGTTAATTTCACTTTTGATTGTAAGGTGACGTCAAGTCGGCTTAGTAATGGAGAGGCGTCAATAAGACACCTATCCATTACTAATCCTATAGTTTTGAAAGGGTTAAATAAAGACACAGCCTGAATGAAGTATTTTACTGAAATAAAACACAGATTTGCAATCTTTATTATTTCTGCTAATCCATGCAACGCCCTCTATCTCCTGGAAAAAAAAAATAACCAACACATTCTCCCTGGTCCGACACAGTCCATTTAATAACGAGTGTCCCACGATGATCTCCCCTATAGAACAGTCACAGCAGGAGATGTGACGTCTCTACAGGGCCTCCAGTGACACACTGACAGGAGACAGTGGCTTCTGCAGTGCAACACTGAAGAAGTTACCTGAGTTCAGGCTCTCACTTTACGGCAACGCTACGTGAGAATTTTACCAAGCATCGGTGGCTTAAGTGACAGTATGAACTATATTGCACTCACGGCGGAGGGATACAGTGCAGAGGATTATCTCCTGTCATTGTATCACCAGAGCCCCTGGAGAGTGGTCACATCTGCAGATGTGGCAGCTCTCCACGGGAGATCGTCGTTGGACACTTGTTATTAAATGGATTACATCGGATCAGGAAGTATACTGTTGGTTTACTTTTATTTATTTTTTTTTTTACAGGTGATCGAGGGCTTAGCGGTCTAGGTGATTGTTGAGTATGTACTGTATGTTCTATGTACTGTATGTGTTTTCTTTTACAGTTGAACACAGCAGCCAGATGATGGGACTACTACTGTCCCATCATCCGGCTAGCTGTCACTGTAGCACTCATAGCCGGATGGGACTAGTAGTCGCATTGGACGATGCCTACCTACCTACGCACGCACTCACTCTCTTCCCCCTCCTGATCTGCAGCGTTTCTTGCAGGCACATCTGCAGCAAATCCGCAGATCTTCTTTAAACCTGCGGTTTTGCTGCGGATTTGCCTGGCACAATGGAAGCCAATGGGTGCAGAAATGCTGCAGAACCGCAAAAAGAATTGACATGTTGCGAAGAAAAAAACTAATTCCATGCGTTTTTCCACAGTGCACACCAAATGTCAATTTCACATTTACTAACATTGCTTGTGCACTACACTGGGGATTTGATGCAATTCCGCGTGTCCAAAATTGCTGCAGATCCACATCAAAATCTGCAATGTGCAATAAGGGTATGTTTCCACGTTCAGGAAAAGCTGGGTGTTTGACGCTGCTGAGACGCAGCGTCAAACATGCAGCGTCCAGATGTTACAGCATAGTGGAGAGGATTTAATGAAATCCCGTCTCCACTGTCCGTGGTAACACGCACCTGGCGTCCCTGCGATTCTGGACATGCGGCACGGCTTTTTAGATTGCAGCATGTCCGTTTACCTTGCGGCGCCGCTGCGCCGCCGCAAGGTATAACACAGGGCCCTATGTGTGGGGTGCGATGATACCAGATGTGTGCAATGAACACATCCGGCACCATTGCGTCCCCAGAAGGGGGCGGAGCCAGTTTGCCGCTCCATCCAAACCACCGGCCATCCTGAACGTGGACACGTACCCTAATGTTGTGAATTCTGCTCTTGGGCTCCCTCCGGTGGTTATGAGTGGTAGTGCTGCGGTAGTTGGATCGCAGCATTTATCAGGTGTTTCTATTTTTTGCAATTTGGGCTGGACTATTTAGTCCTGCTTTATCCTTTAGTCAGTGCCAGTTGTCCATTGTTTTTGGAGGATTCACATCCATACCTGGTCTCTTCTGTTCTGCTGTTCATTTCAACAAAGATAAGTTCTGGCTTTGCTTTTGCTGTCCACCTGCTGTGGACCTTTATAGTTCTGTGTATTTTCATGTTTGGTCTAGTCCAGCTTTGTCTGTGAAGGATTTTTTGCAGCCAAGCTGTGTCTCTGGAGATGCAGATATACCCTCCGTGTCTTTAGTCAGATGTGGTGTTTTGTATTTTCTGTGGTGGATATTTTCTAGTGTTTTAATACTGACCGCATAGTACTCTGTCCTATTCTTTCTTTTTAGTTAGTATGGCCTCCTATGCTAAATCCTGATTTCATGTCTGCGTATGTTATTTCCCTCTCCTCTCACAGTCAATATTTGTGGGGGGCTGTCTATCCTTTGGGAATTTTCTCTGAGGCAAGATAGGTTTCCTGTTTCTGTCTTTAGGGGAAGTTAGTTATTAGGCTGTGTCGAGGGTTCTAGGGAGTGTTAGGTACCCCCCACGGCTACTTCTAGTTGCGCTGCTAAGTTCAGGGTTTGCGGTCAGTACAGGGACCACCTTCTCCAGAGTACGTCTCATGCTGCTCCTAGGCCACCAGATCATAACAGTACAACTGGCCAACAATGAGTTAATTGCATCTCAGAAGAAGGGAGGAAAGGTTTTGAGCCATTTTTTTTTTTCCTTAGCCTGTTTTGTCTTTTCCTCCCTCTTAATCTCTGGGTGGCTACGGAACCTAGTAATAACATGGATGTTCAGGAGTTAGTTTCTCGGGTGGATCAGCTTGCTGCTAGGGTACAGGGTATTTCAGATTATATTATTCAGACTCCTGCCTTAGAACCTAATATTCCCACTCCTGATTTATTTTTTGGTGACAGATCCAAATTTTTGAGTTTCAAAAATAACTGTAAACTGTTTTTTGCATTGAGACCCCGGTCCTCTGGTGATCCCATTCAGCAGGTTAAAATCATCATATCCCTGCTGCGTGGTGACCCACAGGATTGGGCATTTTCCCTGGAATCTGGCAATCCTGCTTTGCTTAATGTTGATTCTTTCTTTCAAGCATTGGGGTTATTGTATGATGAGCCTAATTCTGTGGATCAAGCTGAGAAGATCTTGTTGGCCCTGTGTCAGGGTCAAGAAGCGGCAGAATCGTATTTCCAGAAATTTAGAAAATGGTCTGTACTGACTAAATGGAATGAGGATGCCTTGGCGGCAATTTTCAGAAAGGGTCTTTCTGAATCCGTTAAAGATGTTATGGTGGGGTTCCCCACGCCTGCTGGTCTGAGTGATTCTATGTCTCTGGCCATTCAGATTGATCGGCGCTTGCGCGAGCGCAGAGTTGTGCACACTGTGGCGTTGTCCTCTGAGCGGAGCCCTGAGCCTATGCAGTGTGATAGGATTTTGTCCAGAGCTGAACGACCAGGATTTAGGCGTCAGAATAGGTTGTGTTTTTTACTGCGGCGATTCAGCTCATGTTATTTCTGATTGCCCTAAGCGTACTAAGAGAATCGCTAGTTCTGTTACCATCAGTACTGTACAACCTAAATTTCTGTTATCTGTGACCTTGATCTGCTCATTATCGTCATTTTCTGTCATGGCATTTGTGGATTCAGGCGCCGCTCTGAATTTAATGGACTTAGAATTTGCCAGACGTTGTGGTTTCCCCATGCAGCCTTTGCAGAATCCTATTCCTTTAAGGGGCATTGATGCTACACCGTTGGCTAAAAATAAACCTCAGTTTTGGACACAGCTGACCATGCGCATGACGCCAGCCCATCAGGAAGATTGTCGTTTTCTGGTGTTGCATAATTTGCATGATGATATTGTGCTGGGTTTTCCATGGTTACAGCTACATAATCCGGTGTTAGATTGGAAATCTATGTCTGTGACTAGTTGGGGTTGTCAGGGGGTTCATGGTCACGTTCCTTTGATGTCAATTTCCTCTTTCCCCTCTTCTGAAATTCCTGAGTTTTTGTCAGATTTCCAGGATGTATTCGATGAGCCCAAATCCAGTTCCCTTCCACCACATAGGGACTATGATTGTGCTATTGACTTGATTCCAGGTTGTAAGTTCCCTAAGGGTCGACTTTTCAACCTGTCTGTGCCAGAACATGCCGCCATGCGGAGCTATATTAAGGAGTCTTTGGAGAAGGGGCATATTCGGCCATCTTCTTCACCATTGGGAGCAGGTTTTTTTTTTTTGTTGCCAAGAAGGATGGCTCCTTGAGACAGTGTATTGATTATCGCCTCTTGAATAAGATCACGGTCAAATTTCAATACCCTTTGCCTTTGCTTACTGATTTGTTTGCTAGGATTAAGGGGGCTAGCTGGTTTACTAAGATTGACCTTCGAGGGGCATATAATCTTATTCGTATTAAACAGGGTGACGAATGAAAAACTGCATTTAATACGCCCGAAGGCCATTTTGAATACCTTGTGATGCCATTGGGACTCTCTAATGCCCCATCTGTGTTCCAGTCCTTCATGAATGATATTTTTCGGAGTTATCTTGATAAATTCATGGTTGTATATTTGGATGATATTTTGATTTTTTTCCGATGATTGGGAGTCTCATGTGAAACAGGTCAGGATGGTATTTCAGATCCTCCGTAATAATGCTTTGTTTTTGAAGGGGTCGAAGTGCCTCTTTGGAGTGCAGAAGGTTTCTTTTTTGGGCTTCATTTTTTCTCCCTCATCTATAGAGATGGATCCGGTTAAGGTTTAGGCCATTCATGATTGGATTCAGCCCACATCTGTGAAGAGCCTTCAGAAATTCTTGGGCTTTGCTAATTTTTATCGTCGTTTCATTGCCAACTTCTCCAGTGTGGTTAAACCTCTGACCGATTTGACGAAGAAAGGCGCTGATGTGACGAATTGGTCCCCTGCGGCTGTTTCTGCCTTTCAGGAGCTTAAACGCCGATTTACTTCTGCCCCTGTGTTGCGTCAGCCGGATATTTCTCTTCCATTTCAGGTTGAGGTTGACGCGTCTGAGATTGGGGCAGGGGCCGTTTTGTCTCAGAGGAATTCTGATGGTTCCTTGATGAAACCGTGTGCCTTCTTTTCTCGGAAGTTTTCACCTGCGGAACGTAATTATGATGTCGGCAATCGGGAGTTGTTGGCTATGAAGTGGGCATTTGAGGAGTGGCGACATTGGCTTGAGGGGGCCAAGCACCGTATTGTGGTCCTGACCGATCATAAGAATCTGATTTACCTCGAGTCTGCCAAACGATTGAATCCTAGACAGGCTCGATGGTCTCTGTTTTTCTCCCGTTTTGATTTTGTGGTCTCATACCTTCCTGGTACTAAGAATGTTAAGGCGGATGCCCTCTCTAGGAGTTTTTTACCTGATTCCCCTGGGGTTCTTGAGCCGGTCGGCATTCTGAAGGAAGGGGTGGTTCTTTCTGCCATCTCCCCTGATTTACGACGGGTTCTTCAGGAATTTCAGGCTAATAAACCTGACCGTTGTCCAGTGGGGAAACTGTTTGTTCCTGATAGATGGACTAGTAAAGTGATTTCTGAGGTTCATTGTTCTGTGTTGGCTGGCCATCCTGGGATTTTTGGTACCAGAGATTTGGTTGGTAGGTCCTTTTGGTGGCCTTCTTTGTCGTGGGATGTGCGTTCTTTTGTGCAGTCCTGTGGGATTTGCGCGCGGGCTAAGCCTTGCTGTTCCCGCGCTAGTGGGTTGCTTCTGCCTTTGCCGGTCCCTGAGAGACCTTGGACGCATATTTCTATGGATTTTATTTCAGATCTTCCGGTTTCCCAGAGGATGCCGGTTATCTGGGTGGTTTGTGACCGGTTTTCTAAGATGGTTCATTTGGTACTTTTGCCTAAATTGCCTTCCTCTTCTGATTTGGTTCCGTTGTTTTTTCAGCATGTGGTTGGTTTGCATGGCATTCCGGAGAATATTGTGTCCGATAGAGGTTCCCAGTTTGTTTCTAGGTTTTGGCGGGCCTTTTGTGCTAGGCTGGGCATTGATTTGTCTTTTTCTTCCGCATTTCATCCTCAGACAAATGGCCAGACCGAGCGAACTAATCAGACTTTGGAAACTTATTTGAGATGCTTTGTGTCTGCTGATCAGGATGATTGGGTGGCTTTCTTGCCATTGGCCGAGTTTGCCCTTAATAATCGGGCTAGTTCTGCTACCTTGGTTTCGCCTTTTTTTTGTAATTTTGGTTTCCATCCTCGTTTTTCTTCAGGGCAGGTTGAGCCTTCTGATTTGTCCTGGTGTGGATTCTGTGGTTGACACTCAGGCTGCAGCAGATTTGGGCTCATGTGGTGGACAATTTGGTGTTGTCTCAGGAGGAGGCTCAGCGTTTTGCTAACCGTCGTCTGTGTGTTGGTTCCCGGCTTCGGGTTGGGGATTTGGTCTGGTTGTCTTCCCGTCATGTTCCTATGAAGGTTTCTTCCCCTAAGTTCAAGCCTCGGTTTATTGATCCTTATAGGATTTCTGAGATTATCAATCCAGTGTCTTTTCGTTTGGCCCTTCCAACCTCTTTTTCCATCCATAATGTTTTCCATAGATCTTTGTTGCGGAAGTGTGTGGTGCCCGTTGTTCCCTCTGTTGATCCTCCGGCCCCGGTGTTGATTGATGGGGAGTTGGAGTATGTGGTTGAGAAGATTTTGGATTCTCGTTTTTCGAGGCGGAAGTTTCAGTATCTGGTCAAATGGAAGGGTTATGGCAAGGAGGATAATTCTTGGGTTGTTGCCTCCGATGTTCATGCTGACAATTTGGTTCGTGCCTTTCATTTGGCTCGTCCTGATCGGCCTCGGGGCTCTGGTGAGGGTTCGGTGACCCCTCCTCAAGGGGGGGGGGGTACTGTTGTGAATTCTGCTCTTGGGCTCCCTCCGGTGGTTATGAGTAATAGTGCTGCGGTAGTTGGATCACAGCATTTATCAGGTGTTTCTATTTTTTGCAATTTGGGCTGGGCTATTTAGTCCTGCTTTATTCTTTAGTCAGTGCCAGTTGTCCATTGTTTTTGGAGGATTCACATCCATACCTGGTCTCTTCTGTTCTGCTGTTCATTTCAACAAAGATAAGTTCTGGCTTTGCTTTTGCTGTCCACCTGCTGTGGACCTTATAGTTCTGTGCATTTTCATGTTTGGTCTAGTCCAGCTTTGTCTGTGAAGGATTTTTTGCAGCCAAGCTGTGTCTCTGGAGATGCAGATATACCCTCCATGTCTTTAGTCAGATGTGGTGTTTTGTATTTTCTGTGGTGGATATTTTCTAGTGTTTTAATACTGACCGCATAGTGCTCTGTTCTATTATTTCTTTTTAGTTAGTATCGCCTCCTATGCTAAATCCTGATTTCATGTCTGCGTATGTTATATTCCTCTCCTCTCACAGTCAATATTTGTGGGGGGGCTGTCTATCCTTTGGGAATTTTCTCTGAGGCAAGATAGGTTTCCTGTTTCTGTCTTTAGGGGTAGTTAGTTCTTAGGCTGTGTCGAGGGGTCTAGGGAGTGTTAGGTACCCCCCACGGCTACTTCTATTTGCGCTGCTAAGTTCAGGGTTTGCGGTCAGTACAGGTACCACCTTCTCCAGAGTACGTCTCATGCTGCTCCTAGGCCACCAGATCATAACACCCCACACGTCAATTCTCTGAGCGGATTTTGCTTCTTGGGCTGAGTTCACAACTGAAAGTTTCTTTATGTAAAATCCGTACATGTTTTCTGTGCTTATTTACAAATGCCTTTGTGTTTTTTTTTTTTTGTTTTGTTTTTTTTTGTTATTGCAGAAATGCACCAGAAAAAATAAATGGTAGAAATAATATATCCTGTGGGTTCAGGTATTGAAATGCATGGGAAAATCAGCACCAAAAAGATGCATTTCAGCAACAGAAATGGACACGCACAGGATTTAAAAATGGAAAACTGCAATAAAAGACAATTTTTTTTTTTATTGTGATGATTCAAAATAAAATCTGGAATACGCAACATGTTAACCCAGCCTCACAATGGAAAGAGTAAAATCTGCTTGTACTACTTGCTACTTTACTGTAGGAATGCTGCAAAAAAAAAAAAAATCCACAACAATTCTGTAATGTGTGAATTCAGCTGCATGTCAATGTTTAAAGTCCCCCCCCCCCCCCTCCCTCCTCCCCGAAACAGCACTACTCTAGGGCAGATGTTGTTCTGGTATTTTTGGTTCAGGGGGGCGAAGCTTCTAAGTGGGCCCCTAACCAGGTAACCTTGATTACAACTCAGTGACGCACCCTAATAGTGGAGGAGAACCTCAGCAGATGACCGCGCTGTTACTGAAGATAATCTCTATATAATGACCAACATGGATATTACCACCATGTGCTCAGTGGTAGATACCAGTCCTACAGAACATATAACAGATCACATCACAGTTACAGATAATCTCTTCCGGCTGACGTTCTTTCTGATGGAATCGTTCACTTTTCCCATCTTTTCCATCTGGCCCAGACCGACATGACAACTTCTTCCAGCCACGACTCACCTGCAGAGAATACAACAAAGACACATTTCACTTCTCACATTCCAGCCCCATCACCATCTATTCCCAACCTGCACAAACTCCTCATCCTGCTGATACCCCAATACTGAGCCGCTGCAGCCGTATGTGTCCCTATTACTGCACCTGATACCCCAATACTGAGCCGCTGCTGCCGTATGTGTCCCTATTACTGCACCTGATACCCCAATACTGAGCCGCTGCTGCCGTATGTGTCCCTATTACTGCCCCTGATCCCCCAATACTGAGCCGCTGCTGCTGTATGTGACTCTATTACTGCACCTGATACCCCAATACTGAGCAGCTGCTGCCGTATGTGTCCCTATTACTGCACCTGATACCCCAATACTGAGCTGCTGCTGCCGTGTCAATATTACTGCACCTGATACCCCAATACTGAGCCGCTGCTGCCGTATGTGTCCCTATTACTGCACCTGATACCCCAATACTGAGCAGCTGCTGCCGTATGTGTCCCTATTACTGCACCTGATACCCCAATACTGAGCCGCTGCTGCCGTATGCGTCCCTATTACTGCACCTGATACCCCAATACTGAGCAGCTGCTGCCGTGTCAATATTACTGCACCTGATACCCCAATACTGAGCCGCTGCTGCCGTATGCGTCCCTATTACTGCACCTGATACCCCAATACTGAGCTGCTGCTGCCGTGTCAATATTACTGCACCTGATACCCCAATACTGAGCCGCTGCTGCCGTATGTGACCCTATTACTGCACCTGATACCCCAATACTGAGCAGCTGCTGCCGTATGTGTCCCTATTACTGCACCTGATACCCCAATACTGAGCCGCTGCTGCCGTATGTGTCCCTATTACTGCACCTGATACCCCAATACTGAGCCGCTGCTGCCGTATGTGTCCCTATTACTGCACCTGATACCCCAATACTGAGCAGCTGCTGCCGTATGTGTCCCTATTACTGCCCCTGATCCCCCAATACTGAGCCGCTGCTGCCGTATGTGACCCTATTACTGCACCTGATACCCCAATACTGAGCAGCTGCTGCCGTATGTGTCCCTATTACTGCCCCTGATACCCCAATACTGAGCCGCTGCTGCTGTATGTGTCCCTATTACTGCACCTGATCCCCCAATACTGAGCCGCTGCTGCCGTATGTGTCCCTATTACTGCACCTGATACCCCAATACTGAGCCGCTGCTGTCGTATGTGTCCCTATTACTGCACCTGATACCCCAATACTGAGCCGCTGCTGCCGTATGTGTCCCTATTACTGCTCCTGATACCCCAATACTGAGCCGCTGCTGCCGTATGTACCCCTATTATTGCACCTGATACCCCAATACTGAGCCGCTGCTGCCGTATGTATCCCTATTACTGCACCTGATGCCTCAATACTGAGCCGCTGCTGCCGTATGTGTCCCTATTACTGCACCTGCTGTGTGGTTCTCTGTGACTTCTAAAGCAACCCTCTATAATATAGTGATAACGGGTGCAGGTGCCCTAGAAAAGTGCCCATATTTTGCACTAGAAAGTAATATTGCCCTCTGTGTGCCCCTTTGATAGTCACAGTAACCTGAGATCTCCTATAACAAGAAGTGCCCACTTTACATTTAATAATGTCCCGAGTCTGCCCCCCTGTACAGCTCCCCTATACAGTATAATGCCCACTCGCTGTATAGTACCATCCACACAGTATACTGACCCCTTAGTAGCCCCCAAACTGTTTGATGGCTCCAACACTGTATGATGGCCCCTTCACTGTAATCTCCACACTGTGTGATGGCCTCCATATAGTATAATGCACCAGATAATCCTAAATATAGTATAATGCACTCCCCATAGGTCTCCATATAGTATAATGCACTCCCCCTAAGCCTCCATATAGTATAATGCACTCCCCATAGGACTCCATATAGTATAATGAACTCCCTAGGACTCCATATAGTATAATGCACTCCCCATAGGCAGACTCTATAGCACAAGGCAGCACCCATAGGCAGACCCTGTAGTATAAGGCAGCACCCATATAGGCATACCCTGTAGTATAAGGCAGACCCCCATATGTAGACTCTAGTAAAAGGCAGCACCCCTTAGGCAGACCCTGTAGTAAAAGGCAGCACCCTTATAGGCAGATCCTGAAGTAAAAGGCAGCCCCCCCATAGGCAGATCGTGAAGTAAAAGGCCACCCCCCCCTATAGGCAGATCCTGAAGCTTAAGGCAGCACCCTGATAGGCAGATCCTGAAGTATAAGGCAGCCCCCATAAAAAAACAATAAATACTCACCTCTAGGGTTGAGCGACTTTTACTTTTTTAGGGTCGAGTCAGGTTTCGCGAAACTCGACTATCTCTAAAGTCGAGTCGAGTGAAATCGGCCGATTATGGCGAAAAGTCGGGGATCGACCGAAACACGAAACCCAATGCAAAGTCAATGGGATTTTTTTTTTTTTTTCTCTCTCTCTCTCTCTCCAGAAAAGCTGGTGTTACACATTTCAAATCGCTACAGCGCACAAGCGACAAGATGGCGATAGGCGTCCACGCCCCTAAGACCTATGTCATCACTCTGCCCACGCTCCTTCATTGGCTGAAAAAATGGCGCCAAGCGCGTCATACGAAACGCGACTTTAGCACAAAAGTCGCGTACCGCATGGCCGACCCCACACAGGGGTCGGGTTTCATGAAACCCGACTTTGCCAAAAGTCAGCGACTTTTGAAAAATGAACGATCCGTTTCGCTCAACCCTAGTCACCTCTCTTCCTCCTTGTTCCAGCGGTGCCCCGACCTCCAGCTCATCTTCTGACAGGGGGCTGGTCAGTGCGGTGACGGGCGTGGGGGCCCAGTGCTGGCATCGGGCCCCCCGCCTGCTCAGGGGCCCCATAGCGGGTGGCAGAGCAGGGAGATCGATTCTACAGTTACAGTAGCGTAGCTTTGGGTGGGCCGTGGCCCCCAACCTCCCCCAGTAGCTACGCTACTGGAGAAATGTATTCCAGAGCGGGGCACGTGTATACCTGTACGGGGTCCAGGCTAGGGGGACATTACTATGTAATGAAGGTATGTCTTTATAGGATTTATAACGCTCCCCAACATGGGGGAGGGGCCATAGTACTTCAGTTATGCTACAGGTTAGCTGCAATACCTGATGCTGCCCATAGACAACAGGGGCGCTGTTTTTGGTAAAAAAAAAAAGTCTCATATAAACACGATCTCCCAAAGTGGCTGTAATAATTTCGGGCCATCAGCCCACAAGTGTTATGTGAGCTTATTGGTGCTAGAGGTGTCTGTACTCCTGACACGTGTCGGTATCTGTATTAGTACATTCCCTCCCAGTGCAGCAGAGCCGCCGGATGAGAGGCAGCACTAGTGCAGGGCGTCGTGTGTGTTTGTCACCGCTTCGGAAACTAGGCCGCGCGTGCGCAAGCTCGCTCACCAGCCGGGCGCTCCGCTTTCACTGCGCACGCGCAGACATCGGCTGTTTCCGCGCTTGCGTAATTCCAGTTGAGTTTTGCGTTCGTTGCTGTTTGAGATTCGGCGACTTCCGCTGCGATGGAGGAAGAGGAGGGGAAGAGACGGAAGGCTCACGGGATGCTGAAGCTGTACTATGGCATAAACGACGAAGGGAAAAGCAGCGAGAAGTCCCTGGACCCCACTGATATCGATGGCGTGCATTTCCAGCCGGAGCTGTACCTCACCAAGGTGACGTCACCTGAGCTCCGCGGATGTGTGACGTCAGCGGATGTGTGACGTCAGGTTGCTATACAGCTGGCCTCTTATGCGACTTAAAGGGGTTGTCCACTTTTGGGGACAGTTTTTTACTCAGATATATGTATTTTGGGCTACAAAATGATCGATTCCCTTCTATAACCTCTGTGTAATGTCGGCTGCAGAAAGAGTTAACTGAGAAGTGATCAGTGAGTTCATTCTTTGGCTTCTGTATCGCCACAGACCACCACGTCCTCAGGAAACAAGGAGCCTGTAATCGCAAACTGGGGCAACATTGTTATTATTATTATTATTTATTATTATAGCGCCATTTATTCCATGGCGCTTTACATGTGAGGAGGGGTATACATAATAAAACAAGTACAATAATCTTGAAAAATACAAGTCACAACTGGTACAGGAGGAGAGAGGACCCTGCCCGCGAGGGCTCACAATCTACAAGGGATGGGTGAGGATACAGTAGGTGAGGGTAGAGCTGGCCGTGCAGCGGTTTGGTCAATCGGTGGTTACTGCAGGTTGTAATGAATTACAATTGTTAATGAAATCCAAGTGCAAAAATGATTTTAAGTAAAAAATGCAATGACGCTACCTGGGGAATGTTATCGCAACGTAACCAGTGAAAAAAAAAAATATTTTCCTTTATTTTTAACATGGTAAAGGCCTGGCCGTGTGCAGAGTAGCGGTTCTGGCGTTGTACAGATCTGACTGAGGCTCAGTAATGTGCGCAGAGCGTAAAGGGGTTCTCCAACCTTAAAGGCAAAAGGACTCAAGGCCAAGATGGTGATAAAATGCTAGAAGTTATAACCTCCAGCCCAGGCGACTCCTGTGGTCTCTGGTCGAACAGGCAGTGATGACTTCCTATTCTTCAGGCTGGTGACTGGCTGCAGCGGTTAGATGACTGCAGCATAATCTTGTGTTGTTGTTGATGCTTGATGTCCTGCTGGAGACCATCAGAGTGGGCCGCACTAGAGCTGCCTTTTGAAAAGTCGGACAACCTCCTTAAAGGGAATCTGTCATCGGGTTTTTGCCCCATAATTTGAGAGTAGCATGGTGTAGGGACAGAGACCCTGATTCCAGTGTTGTCACTTACTGGGCTGCTTGCTGAAGGTATGTTATTGTTTTATCGGCAGTAGACTATCACTACAGGACTAGTAAACCTGCTGCTTGTAGTCCTCTGTATTCGTGAGCTATGTATAACTCTCTTCCCACCACTGATTAGCAGCTTTCTGCCTATGCACAGTGTACACAGAAAGCTGCCAATCAGGGCTGTGGGTGGGGTTATACAGAGCTCCGCATTCAGGGTATGTGCACACGTCAGGATTTTGTCAGGATTTTTCCTCAGGATTTGTAGCCAAAACCAGGAGTGGAACAATTAGAGGAAAAGTATAATAGAAACATATGCACCACTTCTGTATTTATCACCAACTCCTGGTTTTGGCTACAAATCCTGAGGAAAAATCCTGACGTGTGCACATACCCTCAAAGAATTGCTAGAACTGCAGCAGAGAATACTGGATTTTATCTAGACTGCAGCAAGCAGGCCAGTAAGTGACACATTGCTGGAATCAGGGTCTCTTCCCCTATTAGGTGTCAAAAAAGCTGGTGACTGATTCCCTTTAAGTTTTCACTAAGTCTATCATTTAGGCTGTATTGATTCCAATTCTCGTGCCTAATATATATATATATTATACAATTGGCTGAGTCACTTCCGTCTGTCTGTCTTTCTTTCTGTCACGGATATTCATTGGTCGCGGCCTCTGTCTGTCATGGAATCCAAGTCGCTGATTGGTCTCGCCAGCTGCCTGTCATGGCTGCCGCGATCAATCAGCGACGGCCACAGTCCGATTAGTCCCTCCCTACTCCCCTGCAATCAGTGCCCGGCGCCCGCTCCATACTCCCCGCAGTCACCGCTCACCGCGTTATGCCGCGGGTAACTCACTCCGTTACCGGCGCTATTAACCCTGTGTGACCAAGTTTTTACTATTGATGCTGCCTATGCAGTGTCAATAGTAAAAACATCTAATGTTAAAAATAATAAAAAAAATATCAAATCATTATATACTCACCTTTCGCGACGCTCCGGTGCCAAGGATGGTATGGGAGAAGGACCTGCCATGACGGCGACGTCATCACAGGTCCTACGCGCCTATATATACAATTTTTTTATGGTATTTTCATCATTTTTTTGCAGCTGAGGAAAGAAAAATCTCTGACGGAGCTGATGGACATCGAGGCTGACATGGTCCATCAGATCCGAGCTTTGGACAGTGACATGCAGACTCTGGTGTATGAGAACTATAACAAGTTCATCTCGGCTACAGGTAGGCCCCCCGGAGCAGATACGCGGCCCCTGCGCTGCTGCAGACGTATAGACCTGCTGGAACAGCACCCACGTGATAAATCGCTAACCGGCAGTTTCTAAATCCTCAGACACCATCCGGAAAATGAAAAATGACTTCAAAAAGATGGAAGATGAAATGGATGCACTGGCCACCAACATGACAGTGATCACGGACTTTAGTGCCTCTATCAGTAGCACCCTGCAGGAGAGACATCAGCACATCACAAAGCTCAGTGGTGAGTGGCGGCATTTTTATGGGACGTGTTTCCTACAATCCAGCTTTAACGCATGATTTATATCTGTTTGTAATTTTGTTATGGATTCTAGGTTGTAATATCGCCAAAACTACAATTAAGAATATGATATAAAGGACGGACAGGTCTTCAAGGGGCCTCCTCAGTAGTCCGTGGCTGCAATGAGAGGGCCCTGCGAGCCTCCTTTTACCTGTCACCATCCTCGGAGCCTCCTCTGATTAGTAGGTGGACACCATGTTTGTGTCATGCCGCAACCACGACGTGGCACCGGGGATTCCAGGCTGGCTTGCAGGGCTCCTTCTACTGAAGATGCATTTCATGAATTTGTAAAGTGTCTTCTTGAATAGCCTGTATCTGAGCATGCTCGTGTGCTAACCTAGCGTGTTTGGCGTGCTCGAGAAATACGTTGAAGTCCCCGCGGCTGCATGTCTCACGGCATATTCGACAGCCACAATACTTGCAGGGATTGTCTAACAGCCGAGGGGACTCCAACATATTTTTTGAGCACTCCAGAGACACTCGGTTAGCCCCCGAGCATGATCTGATGACTCTTTATTCGAGGTTATTTGCTCATCACTAGTCGCTATCATGGATCTCTAGCAGAAGAAAACTTTTATAATATTTGCTCGACATCTTACATGGCTAAGACGCAAAGCCACAACATATAGCAGAATTCTGCCCTGTTTTAGGCTATGTGCACACGGTGCGGATTTAGTCTGGATCCGCAGCGGATTTTTCCGCGCAGATCCGCACTGTGATTTACAGTACAATGTCAATCAATGGGGGGAAAAAAAAAGCTGTGCAGATGGTGCGCAAAAATCCGCTCGGAAACGCTGCGGATTTAAAAGAAGTGCATGTCACTTCTTTTGTGCGGATCTGCAGCGTTTCTGCACCCTTTCATTATAGAAATCCGCAGGGGTAAAAACCGCAGGAAATCCGCAGAAAATCCACATCAATTCCGCATAAAAACTGCATAAAATCCACAGCAAATCCTCACCTGCGGTTTCTGCCAGGAGATACGGATTTTGGGCAGAAAATTCTGCACCCCATTCCACAACGTGTGCACATAGCCTTATGGAGGATGCATATAATAATGCAGATGTGGTTATAATAAAAGATGGGGTAACTGTTGAGTGGAACATTAAATATAAAGAGTCTCCTCTGCCGCCACTTTGTCTACCATTCCAGGTGTCCACACTTTGCTTCGAAAGTTGCAGTTCTTGTTCGAACTTCCAGCTCGTCTGAAAAAATGCATCGAGCTCGGGGCTTACGTCCAGGCGGTGTCCTATCATGCTAAAGCCCGCAGTGTGCTCCATCAATACCAGCACATGCCCTCCTTCCATGGAATCCAGACTGACTGCCAAGCCATCATGGCAGGCTTAGCAGAAACACTTCGCCAAAGATTCAGGTATTTGCATGAGGTTGAGGATGTTGCCTAAGCCAGACACATTATCTATCTATCTATCTATCTATCTATCTATCTATCTATCTATCTATCTATCTATCTATCTATATCTTCTCTGAGAAGATTGTTGGAAGACCATTCCCGGTGACTACCTCTTGAAGCTCATCAAGAGAATGCCAAGAGTGTGCAAAGCAGTCATCAAAGCAAAAGGTGGCTACTTTGAAGAACCTAGAATATAAGACATAATTTCAGTTGTTTCACACTTTTTTGTTAAGTATATAATTCCACATGTGTTAATTCATAGTTTTGATGCCTTCAGTGTGAATTTACAATTTTCATAGTCATGAAAATACAGAAAAATCTTTAAATGAGAAGGTGTGCCCAAACTTTTGGTCTGTACTGTAGGTCCACCTTTTGCGGCGATTACAGCCTCAGTTCTCGGAGGTATGGATTCATACAAGGTGTGAATTGTTTCCAAAGAAATTTCTTTATCGCCTCTCATTGGGGGACACAGGAACCATGGGTGTATGCTGCTGCCACTAGGAGGCTGACACTATGCAAATAAAAAAATTAGCTCCTCCTCTGCAGTGTACACCCCACCGACTGGCATTAAACTCTTCAGTTTAGCTTAGTGTCAGTAGGAGGTGGACACGGGTCTTTCATTAGACCCTTATCTACCTCAATGTGCGTCGTTTTTTTTTTTTTTTCAGGTTTTCTTCCAGAGGGATACAGGGTGAGCAGTCACACCTGTAGTCCCACAATACGGACTATGAGTACGGCGTGTACTGCCACCCCGTATCCTCATAGATCCCTCTCCAGGACCAAGATCCTAGCACAGAAGCGTGCTCAGAAGTCCGGTCCTGGCTCCGTCCCCCACCCACTCGCCTACCAGAGCCTGTCGGTCGGAGGAGACGAGGACGTCCATCACAGCTCCGTGGACGTCTCATTCCCCTCAGGTTAGTAACGGCGTGGGATGTTTAGGTGAGTATTTCCCCTCCATTCCCCCGGGATCTTTTCTCCAGATGTCCCCCGGTCCTCCCTCATGGCGTTTATTTTAGAGGGATCCCAGGGACAGCCACAAGGGCTGTAACTCATTTTCCTCCTAAGCTCTCCTTCATTGGCGGCCGCACAGCCACAATGTCTCCCTTATAGAGTCTCAGCCTAGCAGGCTGCCGCGCCGCTCCCCCCTGCGGTCTCACTTCTCGGCGGCCACAATGTGTCCTGTGTCTGCACGGCGTCCTGTGTCTGCACGGCGTCCTTGGCAGGATGCCGTGCCACTTACTTTCTGCGGCGCTCCGACGCCGCCACTCTCCAGCGGCGCTCCGGCGCCGCTATTCTCAGGCGGCGCTCCGGCACCGCGATTCTCTGGCGACGCTCCGGCGCCGCGATTCTCCGGCGCCGCGATTTTCCGGCGGCGCCGGCCTCTAATTTAGGTCCCGGCTTCTGCCGGGGCCTACCTCTGGCGCCGCGACCCCGCCAGTTCCGTTCGGACAGCCTTGGCAGACTGCCGCTCTTCTCAGACTCTGCGGCGCACTGCTCCGGCGCCGCTGTTCCCTTCTCCGGCGGCGCCGGTCTCTAATTTATGTCCCGGCTTAGGCCGGGGCCTACTTCCGGTTTCTCGGCTCCTCACTTCCGGTTCTGCGGGCGGGCTTCTTTCCCGCCCGACATACTGCGCCCTGCCCACCGGCGCCTCTGCGTCTGGCTCCACCCCCTTCCTCGTGGGTCCCTCGGCCGGTGTGCACCGCTTCTCACAGCAGCAGCACTCGCATCTTCTGTGGCTCAGCATCGCAGAATCAGCACCTCAGGGAAGTTCTCCGCCGAGGACAAGTGGGACATCTTCCAGGACCGGGTCCGTGAGTAGCTGCACTGCAGACTGACACCCCCCTCTGCCCACTGTCCCCTAACCCACTGGCATCTTCAGGGTCCCTAAAAATGTCTACCTCTAAAGGGGGCCGCTCTCGTCCCCCTACCTCTTCATCCTCTGCCTTAGTCACGTACTTTGCATGTTCGTCCTGTAACAGCAAACTTCCCTCAGGTCAGTCCTCCCCGCTGTGTCAGTCCTGCAGCAACCCGATTGTTCCCACCGCCCAGGATCCCCCGGCTGTTCCGCCCGAGAGTGATCCCCCCATCCCAGGCTGGGCCGCTTCTCTGTCACAATCGGTGGCCGATTTAACACGGGTGTCTCAAACCCTGGTGTCCGCGCTGGATCGGTTACCCCTGCAGACCCCTGCAGTGGCCAGCGGGTCGCAGGAACCGCCGCCCGAGCCCTCCTTGATTAGCCACAAAAGGTCCAGACAGGAACGTCGGTCTGAGTCCTCTTCGCGTTCCATCTCGCCGCACGGCCCTCCCCCGCGGTTGGTGTCGCACCGTTCCTCCTCCCCTGAGTCAGGCGAGGCTTTATCTGATGCGCCCTCAGAGGAGATGTCGGAGTTGGATCCTAGCCAAATCGCCACCATGAGTGAGTCGGTCCAGAACCTCATTCGGGCTATAAACCAAACCTGTGGCATTAAGGATCCCTCTACGTAACCCGCAGATCAGGCGGTTTCGTTTAGACGGGCCAAACCACCTTCAAGATTTTTTGCCCCTCATCCTGAATTCGAGGAAATCCTGACCAGAGAGAGAGAGAATCCGACCAGACGTTTTCAGAGGGGAAAACGCCTGGGGGTGTTATATCCTTTTTCACCAGATCTTACCGCCAATTGGACGGTCTCTCCCTCGGTGGATCCACCTGTGTCCAGGCTGTCCACCAACACGGTGCTCCCACTGTCCGGCGGAGCGTCTCTGAAGGATTCTAACGACAGAGTTATAGAATCCTTCGCAAAATCTGCCTTCGAAGCGGCTTCAGCAGCGCTATGCCCGGCCTTTGCTTCCACTTGGGCCTCAAAATCCATCTCAAAATGGGCCAAGGATCTGCGGCGAGGTATCCTGGACGGGGCTCCTCCCGCGCAATTAGCGGAACTTGCCAACCAGATTTCCCACGCTGGTGAATACCTGGTTTCCGCCTCCCTGGATGTCGCGTCTTGTGCGGCTCAGGCTTCCAGCAATGCCGTTGCCATCCGCCGGACCGTTTGGCTCAAGGCCTGGCAGGCGGACTTGTCCTCCAAAAAGTCCCTCACTAGTCTGCCCTTCCAGGGCTCTCGTCTCTTTGGTTCCCAGCTGGACCAGATCATTAAGGACGCCACTGGGGGCACAAGTTCCCTTCTCCCCCAGGCTAAACCTCGTCGCCCTCCTCCTAGACGGCAGTTTCGCTCGTTCCGGCCTTTTCGTCGCTTCGCTGCGTCAAACTCCTTTTCCCAGCAGCAACAGAGGCCACAGGCACGTCAAGAGAAGAAGGCGGTGTCCTTCAGGCCCACTCCGTCCTGGCGTCCTCGCTATTCCCAGGGTAGATCGTCCAGGCCCAGGACTGGAAGATCCACTTCCGCATGACTCTCGGCAAGACTCCAGCCCAACTCCCAGGTTGGGGGGCCGTCTTCTCCGTTTCAGGGACGTCTGGATTTCCGCAGTAGAGGATGCATGGGTCAGGGAAGTTGTGTCTTCGGGATACAAAATAGAGTTCGCCTCCCGACCCAGAGATCGTTTCTTCCAATCTCGTCCTCCAAAAGATCCCGCTTTGGTTCCGGGCTTCTTCGCAGCCATCGCTTCTCTGCTCAAATCCGGGGTAATCGTTCCCGTCCCAGAAAAGGAACGGTACACGGGTTTCTACTCGAACCTCTTTGTGGTACCGAAAAAAGACGGCAAGGTTCGTCCCATTCTGGACCTCAAATTGTTGAACAGGAGGGTTCGCCTGAGACACTTCAGGATGGAATCCCTTCGTTCAGTAATTGCTTCCATGGAGGCTCAGGAATTTCTATGCTCTATAGATATCCAGGACGCCTACCTACATGTTCCAATATTTCCCGGACATCACCGTTTCCTGCGCTTCGCAGTGCAACAAGATCATTTTCAGTTCGTCGCCCTGCCGTTCGGTCTCGCAACCGCGCCAAGGGTGTTCACGAAAATCATGGCGGCGCTGATGGCCATTTTGAGAGTCAGAGGCTTGGTTCTGTTTCCATACCTCGACGACATCCTCATCAAGGCTCCGTCCTTTGCTCAGGCCCACGAAAGCTTGTCCATTGTTCTCGACACCTTATCCCGTTTCGGATGGCTGGTCAACCGGAAGAAGTCCTGCCTTATTCCTTCTCAGCGCATCATCTTTCTGGGCATGCTCTTCGACACTCGTCAGTCCAGAGTCTTCCTTCCCAAGGACAAGAGATCCACCCTTTGTCGGGACATTCTCTTGCTCCAGGGTCCTCGGCCTCCCTCCCTCCGATCGGCCATGAAGGTTCTGGGGAGGATGGTAGCTACCTTGGAAGCGATTCCCTTCGCCCAATTCCATTCTCGACCCCTTCAGCAAGCCATTCTGTCTCAGTGGGACAGGTCGGTCTTCTTCCTGGATCGGCCGATCAGACTCTCCTTTCGGGTCAAGCGGTCTCTCAACTGGTGGCTGACGTCTCCTCTCATCTCCCAGGGCAGGTCCTTCCTTCCGGTTCACTGGCAGGTGGTGACAACGGATGCCAGCCTGATCGGCTGGGGTGCGGTTTTTCGCCACCTGACGGTTCAGGGCCGTTGGTCGCTGCAGGAGTCCGCGCTGCCGATCAACGTCCTCGAAATTCGGGCCATCTTTCTGTCCCTCCGCCATTGGGAAAGGATTCTCAGGGGCCTTCCAGTCCGGATCCAGACGGACAATGCCACGGCTGTGGCATATGTCAACCATCAGGGGGGGACTCGGAGCTCCTTGGCCCTTGCCAAGGTGTCCAAGATCCTCCTTTGGGCAGAGGCAACGGTTCCGGTGATATCCGCGGTGCATATCCCCGGCGTAGAAAACTGGGCCGCCGACTTCCTCAGCCGCGAGGGTCTCGCGGCAGGGGAATGGTCCCTGCATCCGGAGGTCTTCCATCAGATTTGTCTTCGATGGGGAACTCCGGATGTGGATCTCACGGCGTCTCGGATCAACAGGAAGGTTCCACAATTCGTCTCCAGGTCACGCGACCCTCTCGCAGTGGGCGTCGATGCTCTGGCCATTCCTTGGTCACAGTTCGAGATGCCCTATCTGTTCCCACCCCTTCCATTACTTCCCAAACTGTTGAAGAAGATCAAAGCGGAAGGGGTGCCGGTCATCCTGATCGCCCCGGATTGGCCCAGGAGAGCTTGGTTCGCGGAGCTCGTCAACCTTCTCGCGGACGCTCCCTGGTGCCTTCCAGACAGGCCCGATCTGCTGTCCCAGGGTCCGATCTGCCACCCGAATTCTCGGTCGCTCAGTTTAACGGCGTGGCTGTTGAGACCGCGGTTCTAAGAGCGTCCGGCCTTTCGGACCGGGTCATTCACACCATGATTCAGGCTCGGAAGCCTTCGTCTTCCAGGATCTACTACCGCACCTGGAAGGCCTACTTCCGTTGGTGCGAGTCCAACCGCGTGCCGCCTATGGTTTTTTCCCTGCCTTCTCTTTTGGCCTTCCTTCAGGCAGGACTGGATTCGGGCCTGGCTCTTAGTTCCCTGAAGGGTCAGGTCTCTGCGCTTTCCATCCTCTTTCAGAAGACCTTGGCCTCTCGGCCACAGATTAAGACCTTCTTTCAGGGGGTAGCCCACGCCGTCCCGCCGTACAGGGCCCCTGTGGAGGCATGGGACCTAAACCTGGTACTGGACGTTTTGAAGGTTTCTCCCTTTGAACCTCTTAGGGAGATTCCTCTATCAGTTTTATCTTGGAAGGTGGCCTTTCTTGTGGCCATCACGTCCATTCGCCGCGTTTCCGAGCTGGCGGCACTGTCTTGCCGCCCTCCGTTTTTGGTCATTCACCAGGACAAGGTGGTCTTCCGACCTCCACCTTCTTTTCTTCCTAAGGTGGTTTCCACCTTCCACCTCAACGAGGACATCGTTCTACCTTCCTTTTGTCCAGCTCCGACTCATCCTCTGGAGCGATCGTTGAACAAGCTGGACCTAGTCAGGGCAGTGAGGATTTATCTGGATAGAACATCCTCTTTCCGGAAGACGGATTCATTTTTCGTCATTCCTGATGGCACGCGCAGAGGCCAGCCGGCTTCTAAAGCGACTATTGCTCGCTGGATCAGAACGGCAATTTTGGAGGCTTACCGGGTCAAGAACAGAGTGCCCCCTCCTGGGATTAAGGCTCACTCTACCCGGGCAGTCGGCGCCTCCTGGGCGGTGCACCACAGGGCTTCCGCCCTACAGCTTTGCAAAGCGGCAACTTGGTCTTCCATCCACACGTTCGCCAAATTTTACAAGGTCCATACCTACGCATCGGCGGACGCCAGCCTAGGCAGAAGGATCCTGCAGGCGGCAGTGGTGAGTCCTCTGACCTGATGGAAGTCTGTTTTCCCGCCCTTGGGACTGCTTTGGGACGTCCCATGGTTCCTGTGTCCCCCAATGAGAGGCGATAAAGAAAACAGGATTTTTGGTTGCTTACCGTAAAATCTGTTTCTTGAAGCCTCCATTGGGGGACACAGCACCCTCCCAATGTTTTTGTTATATGTTCTCTGACTGTTCTCACGTTTACAGTTCTCAAGTTTGTGGTTATGGTTTTTCAACCTTGTTCTTTCTCCTACTGCTTTCTCACTAACTGAAGAGTTTAATGCCAGTCGGTGGGGTGTACACTGCAGAGGAGGAGCTAATTTTTTTATTTGCATAGTGTCAGCCTCCTAGTGGCAGCAGCATACACCCATGGTTCCTGTGTCCCCCAATGGAGGCTTCAAGAAACAGATTTTACGGTAAGCAACCAAAAATCCTGTTTTTAGCCCATTCTGCAGTTAAAACACCCTCCAGTTCTTTGAGCGACGATGGCGGCGGAAATCAACGTCTAACTTGAATCTCTAAAATCGACCATAAATGCTCAATAATGTTGAGGTCTGGGGATTGTGGGGGCCAGATGAGATGCTCAACTTCATTAGAATGTTCCTCATGCCATGCTTTAACCCCTTCCCGACCTGTGACACAGCGTATGCGTCATGAAAGTCGGTGCCAATCCGACCTGTGACGCATATGCTGTGTCACAGAATGATCGCGTCCCTGAAGATCCGGTGAAAGGGTTAACTCCCATTTCACCCGATCTGCAGGGACAGGGGGAGTGGTAGTTTAGCCCAGGGGGGGTGGCTTCACCCCCTCGTGGCTACGATCGCTCTGATTGGCTGTTGAAAGTGAAACTGCCAATCAGAGCGATTTGTAATATTTCACCTAAAAAAATGGTGAAATATTACAATCCAGCCATGGCCGATGCTGCAATATCATCGGCCATGGCTGGAAATACTAATGTGCCCCCACCCCACCCCTCCGATCGCCCCCCCAGCCCCCCGATCTGTGGCCCGCTCCCCTCCGTCCTGTGCTCCGCTCCCCCGTCCTCCTGTCCGCTCCCCCCGTGCTCCAATCACACCCCCCCGTGCTCCAATCAAACCCCCCCCGCACTCCGATCCCCCCCCCGTGCTCCGATCCACCCCCCTTGCACACCGATCCACCCCCCCTGCACACAGATCCACCCGCCCGCACACCGATCACTCTCCCCCATGCTCCGATCCCTCCCCCCCCGTGCTCCGACGCCCCCCCGTGCCCTGATCTCCCCCCCTTATACTTACTGATCCTGGCGGGGTCCGTCCGTCTTCTTCCCCGGGCGCCGCCATGTTCCAAAATGGCGGGCGCATGCGCAGTGCGCCCGCCGAATCTGCCGGCCGGCAGATTCGTTCCAATGTGAATTTTGATCACTGTGATATAATCTATCACAGTGGTCAAAATAAAAAAACAGTAAATGACCCCCCCCATTTGTCCCCCATAGATAGGGACAATAATAAAATAAAGATTTTTTTTTTTTTTCACTAAGGTTGGAGTTAGAACTAGGGTTAGGGTTAGGGGTAGGGGTAGGGTTAGGGGTAGGGGTAGGGTTAGGGTTTCGGTATGTGCACACGTATTCTGGTCCTCTGCGGATTTTTCCGCAGCGGATTTGATAAATCCGCAGTGCTAAACCGCTGCGGATTTATGGCAGATTTACCGCGGTTTTTCTGCGCATTTCACTGCGATTTTACAACTGCGATTTTCTATTGGAGCAGTTGTAAAACCGCTGTGGAATCCGCAGAAAGAAGTGACATGCTGCGGAATGTAAACCGCTGCGTTTCCGTGCAGTTTTTCCGCAGCATGTGTACAGCGATTTTTGTTTCCCATAGGTTTACATTGAACTGTAAACTCATGGGAAACTGCGGCGGATCCACAGCGTTTTCCGCAGCGTGTGCACATACCTTTAGAATTAGGCTATGTGCACACGGTGCGGATTTGGCTGCGGATCCGCAGCGGATTGGCCGCTGCGGATCCGCAGCAGTGTTCCATCAGGTTTACAGTACCATGTAAACATATGGAAAACCAAATCCGCTGTGCCCATGGTGCGGAAAATACCGCGCGGAAACGCTGCATTGTATTTTCCGCAGCATGTCAATTCTTTGTGCGGATTCCGCAGCGTTTTACACCTGATCCTCAATAGGAATCCGCAGGTGAAATCCGCACAAAAAACACTGGAAATCCGCGGTAAATCCGCAGGTAAAACGCAGTGCCTTTTGCCTGCGGATTTTTCAAAAATGGTGCAGAAAAATCTCACACGAATCCGCAACGTGGGCACATAGCTTTAGGGTTAGGGGTGTGTTGGGGTTAGGGTTGTGGTTAGGGTTACGGCTACAGTTGGGATTAGGGTTAGGGGTGTTGGGGGGTTAGTGTTGGCGTTAGAATTGAGGGGTTTCCACTGTTTAGGCACATCAGGGGGTTTCCAAACGCAACATGGCGCCACCATTGATTCCAGCCAATCTTTTATTCAAAAAGTCAAATGGTGCTCCCTCCCTTCCGAGCCCCGACGTGTGCCCAAACAGTGGTTTACCCCAACATATGGGGTACCAGCATAGTCAGGACAAACTGCGCAACAATTACTGGGGTCCAATTTCTCCTGTTACCCTTGAGAAAATAAAAAATTGCTTGCTAAAACATCATTTTTGAGGAAAGAAAAATGATTTTTTATTTTCACGGCTCTGCGTTGTAAACGTCTGTGAAGCACTTGGTGGTTCAAAGTGCTCACCACATATCTAGATAAGTTCCTTGGGGGGTCTAGTTTCCAAAATGGGGTCACTTGTGGGGGGTTTCTACTGTTTAGCCACATCAGGGGCTCTCCAAACGCGACATGGCGTCCGCAGACCATTCCATCAAAGTCTGCATTTCTAAAGTCACTACTTCCCTTCTGAGCCCCGACGTGTGCCCAAACAGTGGTTTACCTCCACACATGGGGTATCAGCGTACTCAGGAGAAACTGGGCAACAATTACTGGGGTCCAATTTCTCCTGTTACCCTTGAGAAAATAAAAAAATTGCGTGCTAAAAAATCATTTTTGAGGAAAGAAAAATGATTTTTTATTTTCACGGCTCTGCGTTGTAAACGTCTGTGAAGCACTTGGGGGTTCAAAGTGCTCACCACATATCTAGATAAGTTCCTTGGGGGGTCTAGTTTCCAAAATGGGGTCACTTGTGGGGGGTTTCTACTGTTTAGGCACACCAGGGGCTCTGCAAACGCAACGTGACGCCCGCAGACCATTCCATCAAAGTCTGCATTTCAAAACGTCACTACTTGACTTCCGAGCCCCGACATGTGCCCAAACAGTGGTTTACCCCCACATATGGGGTATCAGCGTACTCAGGACAAACTGGGCAACAATTACTGGGGTCCAATTTCTCCTGTTACCCTTGAGAAAATAATAAATTGCTTGCTAAAACATCATTTTTGAGGAAAGAAAAATGATTTTTTATTTTCACGGCTCTGCGTTGTAAACGTCTGTGAAGCACTTGGGGGTTCAAAGTGCTCACCACATATCTAGATAAGTTCCTTGGGGGGTCTAGTTTCCAAAATGGGGTCACTTGTGGGGGGTTTCTACTGTTTAGGCACACCAGGGGCTCTGCAAACGCAACGTGACGCCCGCAGACCATTCCATCAAAGTCTGCATTTCAAAACGTCACTACTTGACTTCCGAGCCCCGACATGTGCCCAAACAGTGGTTTACCCCCACATATGGGGTATCAGCGTACTCAGGACAAACTGGGCAACAATTACTGGGGTCCAATTTCTCCTGTTACCCTTGAGAAAATAAAAAATTGCTTGCTAAAACATCATTTTTGAGGAAAGAAAAATGATTTTTTATTTTCACGGCTCTGCGTTGTAAACGTCTGTGAAGCACTTGGGGGTTCAAAGTGCTCACCACATATCTAGATAAGTTCCTTGGGGGGTCTAGTTTCCAAAATGGGGTCACTTGTGGGGGGTTTCTACTGATTAGGCACACCAGGGGCTCTGCAAACGCAACGTGACGCCCGCAGACCATTCCATCAAAGTCTGCATTTCAAAACGTCACTACTTGACTTCCGAGCCCCGACATGTGCCCAAACAGTGGTTTACCCCCACATATGGGGTATCAGCGTACTCAGGACAAACTGGGCAACAATTACTGGGGTCCAATTTCTCCTGTTACCCTTGAGAAAATAATAAATTGCTTGCTAAAACATCATTTTTGAGGAAAGAAAAATGATTTTTTATTTTCACGGCTCTGCGTTGTAAACGTCTGTGAAGCACTTGGGGGTTCAAAGTGCTCACCTCACATCTAGATAAGTTCCTTTCGGGGTCTAGTTTCTAAAATGGGGTCACTTGTGGGGGGTTTCTACTGTTTAGCCACATCAGGGGCTCTGCAAACGCAACGTAACGCCCGCAGAGCATTCCATCAAAGTCTGCATTTCAAAATGTCACTACTTGACTTCCGAGCCCCGACATGTGCCCAAACTGTGGTTTACCCCCACATATGGGGTATCAGCGTACTCAGGAGAAACTGTACAACAACTTTTGGGGTCAAATTTCTCCTGTTACCCTTGGGAAAATAATAAATTGCAGGCTAAAAAATCATTTTAGAGAAAATAAAATTTTTATTTTATTTTCATGGCTCTGCGTTATAAACTTCTGTGAAGCACTTGGAAGTTCAAAGTCCTCACCACACATCTAGATTAGTTCCTTTGGGGGTCTAGTTTCCAAAATGGGGTCATATGTGGGGGATCTCCAATGTTTAGGCACACAGGGGCTCTCCAAACGTGACATGGTGTCCGCTAATGATTGGAGCTAATTTTCCATTTAAAAAGCCAATTGGCGTGCCTTCCCTTCCGAGCCCTGCCGTGCGCCCAAACAGTGGTTTACCCCCACATATGGGGTATCAGCGTACTCAGGACAAACTGGACAACAACATTTGCGGTCCAATTTCTCCTATTACCCTTGGCAAAATAGGAAATTCCAGGCTAAAAATCATTTTTGAGGAAAGAAAAATTATTTTTTATTTTCATGGCTCTGCATTATAAACTTCTGTGAAGCACCTGGGGGTTTAAAGTGCTCAATATGCATCTAGATAAGTTCCTTGGGGGGTCTAGTTTCCAAAATGGGGTCACTTGTGGGGGAGCTCCAATGCATAGGCACACAGGGGCTCTCTAAACGCGACATGGTGTCCGCCAACAATTGGAGCTAATTTTCCATTCAAAAAGTCAAATGGCGCGCCTTCCCTTCCGAGCCCTGCCGTGTGCCCAAACAGTGGTTTACCCCCACATATGAGGTATCGGCGTACTCGGGAGAAATTGCCCAACAAATTTTAGGATTCATTTTATCCTATTGCCCATGTGAAAATGAAAAACTGAGGCGAAAAGAATTTTTTTGTGAATTAAAAAGTACTTTTTCATTTTTACAGATCAATTTGTGAAGCACCTGAGGGTTTAAAGTGCTCAATATGCATCTAGATAAGTTCCTTGGGGGGTCTAGTTTCCAAAATGGGGTCATTTGTGGGGGAGCTCCAATGTTTAGGCACACGGGGGCTCTCCAAACACGACATGGTGTCCGCTAACGATGGAGATAATTTTTCATTCAAAAAGTCAAATGGCGCTCCTTCCCTTCCGAACCTTACCATGTGCCCAAACAGTGGTTTACCCCCACATGTGAGGTATCGGTGTACTCATGAGAAATTGCCCAACAAATTTTAGGATCCATTTTATCCTGTTGCCCATGTGAAAATGAAAAAAATTGAGGCTAAAAGAATTTTTTTGTGAAAAAAAAGTACTTTTTCATTTTTACAGATCAATTTGTGAAGCCCCCGGGGGTTCAAAGTTCTCACTATGCATCTAGATAAGTTCCTTGGGGCGTCTAGTTTCCAAAATGGGGTCACGTGTGGGGGAGCTCCAATTTTTAGGCACACGGGGGCTCTCCAAACGTGACATGGTGTCCGCTAAAGAGTGGAGCCAATTTTTCATTCAAAAAGTCAAATGGCGCTCCTTCCCTTCCAAGCCCTGCCGTGCGCCCAAACAGTGGTTTACCCCCACATATGAGGTATCAGCGTACTCAGGACAAATTGGACAACAACTTTCGTGGTTGTTTCTCCTTGTACCATTGGGAAAATAAAAAAAATGTTGCTAAAAGATAATTTTTGTGACTAAAAAGTTAAATGTTCATTTTTTCCTTCCATGTTGCTTCTGCTGCTGTGAAGCACCTGAAGGGTTAAAAAACTTCTTGAATGTGGTTTTGAGCACCTTGAGGGGTGCATTTTTTAGAATGGTGTCACTTTTGGGTATTTTCAGCCATATAGACCCCTCAAACTGACTTCAAATGTGAGGTGGTCCCTAAAAAAAATGGTTTTGTAAATTTCGTTGTAAAAATGAGAAATCGCTGGTCAAATTTTAACTCTTATAACTTCCTAGCAAAAAAAAATTTTGTTTCCAAAATTGTGCTGGTGTAAAGTAGACATGTGGGAAATGTTATTTATTAACTATTTTGTGTCACATAACTCTCTGGTTTAACAGAATAAAAATTCAAAATGTGAAAATTGCGAAATTTTCAAAATTTTCGCCAAATTTCCGTTTTTATCACAAATAAACGCAGAATTTATTGACCTAAATTTACCACTAACATGAAGCCCAATATGTCACGAAAAAACAATCTCAGAACCGCTAGGATCCGTTGAAGCGTTCCTGAGTTATTACCTCATAAAGGGACACTGGTCAGAATTGCAAAAAACGGCCAGGTCATTAAGGTCAAAATAGGCTGGGTCATGAAGGGGTTAACAGAATAAAAATTCAAAATGTGAAAATTGCGAAATTTTCGCCAAATTTCCGTTTTTATCACAAATAAGCACAGAATATATTGACCTAAATTTACCACTAACATGAAGCCCAATATGTCACGAAAAAACAATCTCAGAACCGCTAGGATCCATTGAAGCGTTCCTGAGTTATTACCTCATAAATGGACACTGGTCAGAATTGCAAAAAACGGCAAGGTCTTTAAGGTCAAAATAGGCTGGGTCATGAAGGGGTTAACAATTCTAGCTGTATGAATTGGTGCATTATCATCCTGAAAGATGGCGTTCTCCTCCGGGAACAGTGCTTGAACCATTGGATGCACTTGTTCGCCCAAAATGCCTAAATAATCTCGGCTGTTAATTCTTCCATGAAGGGATATACTTGGCCCGGCGGATCTCCACGAAATAGCACCCCAGATTTCACAGAACCTCCGCCATGCTTTACGGTTGGGAGAAGGCAGTCTGGATGGAATGCTTATTTCAGCTGTCTCCAAACGTACACTCGGCCGGAGGTCGGAAACAGGGTAAACGATGAATCATCTGAGAATATCACAGGTTTCCACTGCTCGAGGGACCAATTCTGGAGGTTTCTACACCACTCTAAACGCTTGGAAACATTTGTCATTGAGAGCGGCGGTTTTCTAATTGCAGCTCTTCCGTGGAATCCAGATTTGTGCAGCTCCCAACGAACAGTTTTTGTGGAAACTGGGTTCTGTAGGTGTTCATTGAGCTCAGCAGTGATTTTCGGAGCAGTGGTCTTGCGATCCTCTCTCACAATTCGCTTTAGAGTCCAACACTCTTTCTCAGTCAACTTTGACTTTCGACCGGACCTCTGCTTTGCTGCGGACGTTTTTCCTTCTCTTTCAAACACAGTCAGTACTTTGGAGACAGTACCTATTGACACGCCAAACATTCAAGCACTTTCTGTTACACCAGCGCCTGCCATACGAGCACCAACAATTTGGCCACTTTGAAAATCCGAGAGGTCTGCCATTGGTATCAGGTTCTTACAATTCTGCAAAATAAACAGTTAATTTACATACACATATCACATAACACAAATAATCAACTACAAAACATCTATAATATAACGCTGGGAGCGTCACTCTGTCCGAAGCCTCTATAGACTGCGCAAGCGCAAGCGCCGGCGCAGTCTGGGCCTCACAGAGCGACGCTCCCGGGAGATCGCGGTATGCGTAAGCACTGAACGCATACCGCGATCTCCACCGGAGAGTCAGGGACCGCCAGGAGGGAGGGTAAGTATACTCACCTTTCCCGGTTCCAGCGCTGCTTGCGGCTCCGTCTCCCGGCTCTGGAGGGCGCGGACTGCGCAGGCGCCGATTCCTGCTGCCGGAATCGGCGCCTGCGCAGTCCGCGCTTTCCGGCGCCATTTTCTTGAAGACACACTCCGGCTCCACTGCAGGTGTGTCTTCAAGAAAATGGCGCCGGAAAGCGCGGACTGCGCAGGCGCCGATTCCTGCTGCCGGAATCGGCGCCTGCGCAGTCCCCGCTTTCCGGCGCCATTTTCTTGAAGACATACCTGCAGTGGAGCCGGACGATAGGTGAGTATGGTATTTTTTTTTTTTTTTTATATGGCAGCAGCATTCGGGGGCATACACACTGGAGCGGGGGGCATATAATACAATGGTGGCGCAGGATGGGAGCAGCACATGACAGAACGGGCGCAGGATGGCAGCAGCACATGACAGAACGGGCGCAGGATGGCCGCAGCACATGACAGAACGGGCGCAGGATGGCCGCAGCACATGACAGAACGGGCGCAGGATGGCCGCAGCACATGACAGAACGGGCGCAGGATGGCAGCAGCACATGACAGAACGGGCGCAGGATGGCCGCAGCACATGACAGAACGGGCGCAGGATGGCAGCAGCACATGACAGAACGGGCGCAGGATGGCAGCAGCACATGACAGAACGGGCTCAGGATGGCCGCAGCACATGACAGAACGGCCGCAGGATGGCCGCAGCACATGACAGAACGGGCGCAGGATGGAGCAGCACATGACAGAACGGGCGCAGGATGGCCGCAGCACAAGACAGAACAGGCGCAGGATGGCCTCAGCACATGACAGAACGGGCGCAGGATGGCAGCAGCACATGACAGAACGGGCGCAGGATGGCCGCAGCACATGACAGAACGGGCGCAGGATGGCAGCAGCACATGACAGAACGGGCGCAGGATGGCAGCAGCACATGACAGAACGGGCGCAGGATGGCAGCAGCACAAGACAGAACAGGCGCAGGATGGCCTCAGCACAAGACAGAACAGGCGCAGGATGGCCTCAGCACATGACAGAACGGGCGCAGGATGGCAGCAGCACATGTCAGAACAGGCGCAGGATGGCCGCAGCACATGACAGAACGGGCGCAGGATGGCAGCAGCACATGACAGAACGGGCGCAGGATGGCAGCAGCACATGACAGAACGGGCGCAGGATGGCAGCAGCACATGACAGAACGGGCGCAGGATGGCAGCAGCACATGACAGAACGGGCGCAGGATGGCAGCAGCACATGACAGAACGGGCGCAGGATGGCAGCAGCACATGACAGAACGGGCGCAGGATGGCAGCAGCACATGACAGAACGGGCGCAGGATGGCAGCAGCACATGACAGAACGGGCGCAGGATGGCAGCAGCACATGACAGAACGGGCGCAGGATGGCAGCAGCAAATGACAGAACGGGGACGCAGGATGGCCGCAGCACATGACAGAACGGGCGCAGGATGGCAGCAGCACATGACAGAACGGGCGCAGGATGGCAGCAGCACATGACAGAACGGGCGCAGGATGGCAGCAGCACATGACAGAACGGGCGCAGGATGG
Organism: Ranitomeya imitator; assembly: GCF_032444005.1. Taxonomy (NCBI): domain Eukaryota; kingdom Metazoa; phylum Chordata; class Amphibia; order Anura; family Dendrobatidae; genus Ranitomeya; species Ranitomeya imitator. The sequence goes on along the minus strand of NC_091290.1, from coordinate 40,766,335 downwards.
CAGCAGCACATGACAGAACGGGCGCAGGATGGCAGCAGCACATGACAGAACGGGCGCAGGATGGCAGCAGCAAATGACAGAACGGGGACGCAGGATGGGAGCAGCAAATGACAGAACGGGCGCAGGATGGGAGCAGCAAATGACAGGATGGGAGCAGCAAATGACAGAATGGAGGCGCAGGATGGGAGCAGCACATGACAGAATGGAGGCGCAGGATGGGAGCAGCACATGACAGAACGGGGGCGCAGGATGGGAGCAGCACATGACAGGATGGGGGCGCAGGATGGAGCAGCACATACCAGGATGGAGACCATATACCAATATAAATGCTCGCCACCCGGGCGTAGAACGGGTTCAATAGCTAGTTACCATATATCACGGCTGCATGTTTATAACATGTTCGAAGATTATGATGACAAAACGTTGTGTTTCCAATATTTAGTCCAACACACACGCACGTTGGACAAGATAATGGAAACACCTAACATTTTGTCACATGTGATAAACATGCAAGCCGTGACATATGGCAATGTTTTGTAGTTGATCATTTCATTGACAATGAAATTAGATAAAAAATTTACATATATATATATATATATATATATATATATATATATATATATATATATATATATATATATATATATATATATATATATATAATTTTTAATCTGATTTCATTGTCAATCCTTATATTTATATACGATCATGCTGCACTAAGAATAACGTCACTCTCATCAAAGCAGAAGTGTGTAATATGTGAGGAAACCATTGAATCAGTGATTCCTGACTTACATGCCCTTATCACAAAGTATATATCCGGCCTTTCCCAGAATATATTTTAGGCTATGTGCACACGTTCAGGAAAGTATGCAGAATTTTCCTGAACAAAACCGGACTTTTTCTGCAGGAAATCTGCATGCGTTTTTTTTCTCGCATTTTTATTGCATTTTTGCACTTTTTTTTGCGAATTTTTTGTGCATTTTCCGGAGCTTCCCAATGCAATAAATAGCGGCAAAAACGCAAAATGAATGAACATGGTGCACTTTTTACCGCAATGCGTTTTTTTTGTCGCGGAAAAAAAAGCAGCATGTGCACAAAAATTGCGGAATGCATTAAAAATGATGGGATGCTTATATATGCGGTTTTTATCGGAAAACGGCTGAAAAAACGCGACAAATGCAAAAAATCCTGAACGTGTTCACATAGCCTTAATTCTTCCATAGGCTGCAATCTGCTAGACGGAGGCCACAAGTTTAGTTCTTTTGGCTTCTGCCTGGCCAGTCTCCTGTTGCATACCCTTTACTTAACTGTATGGCTATGTGCACACTTTGCAGATTCCACTGCGGATTTCTCCGCAGCGGAATTGCAAAATCCGCAGTGAAAACCCATCGCGGTTTTTACTGCGGATTTATCGCGGTTTTTACTGCGTTTTCTTCTGCGGATTTTCAACTGCAGTTTTCTATTGGAGCAGCTGAAAATCCGCAGAAAAGAAGTGACATGCTGCGGAATGTAATCCGCAGCGTTTCCGCGCGGATTTTTCTGCAGCATGTGCACAGCGTTTTTTGTTTCCCATAGGTTTACATTGAAATGTAAACTCATGGGAAACTGCTGCGGATCCGCAGCGGTCAAATCCGCTGCGGATCCGCAGCAAAATCCGCAAAGTGTGAATATAGCCTATAAGTGAGCACAACAGACTGCACTCTCCTATATGGAGTGCCATAGCAAGAAAAAAAATTTCCTTACAGTATACTTATTTTTTTTCAGTGGTTTTCTATATTGGACAGATGCCTAAATATCCAGAGTGTGGCCACTATGAAGCATATAGGTCCTGGGCGTATGTGCCTGACAGTGGCCTCTAAGGCAGTCTGCACCAGGCCTTGGTTGCTTTTTCTTTCCTCATGTGAAATAATAGAAACTGAACCTATTGACCTTTTAGATGTGAGTTTAATCTGCAGGTAAATGGCATTAGAATCTTTTTAGACCGCCTTACTGGGGCAGCTGCTACAGGTAGAAAATGAACTTCTATTTTCCCTGCAGCCACTCGCTTCCAATTGTTGGGGCGATGTTGGGAGAGGTTACAGTCACCGATCACTACACAGTGAGTGTGGCTGTAATTACTCCCCGACACGTTGATTGACAGCCTGCTCTGCAAACATATGAGCAACTTGTCAATCGGACCTTGTTTCACAGGTGTCTGGACGACGCTTTAGTCTGTTAAAGCAGATCTGTCACCAGATTTCACAATACAAACTGCATATATTACTAAATGGTCTCCTAAACCTGCTAAGGTTGCTGCATTTACTGGGAAAATGATTGTCAGAATAGCTGTATAAGCCTTTATAAAAGTTTACCTCTGTGTTGCCCACTTACTCTGATTGACCCTCCTCCCTGCTGAGATCTCTCACTGCTCACTACAAGCTGCAGCGGACAGTCAGGCTGAATACACTTGGACTCTTGAATTCTCACTTTTTCAGTTGCACTCCTGAAATCACTCTAATATCTAGATTATGCAGCCATTGTGATGGTTTGCAATGTAAATACTCCAGTGTCCTTGGGTTTAATAGATCTATTTAATAATGTGTGCAACTTTGATTGTGAAATCTTGTGAGAGCCACCTGTGACGTGTAGGACTACTTGTGTGGTTGGATCATCTTCATACCTGTGCATGGTACATTACTTTATATTTTGGTTCAATTCTGTAGTATGTGATCGGTCATCTAACTTCTTGTTTTGTATTCTGTAGGGATCCCTCATCTTCCCCCCAGGACCTTTCTGAATGTGTGGAGCTCCTCTTGAGCTTGGAGGAACCAGCTCATCTCCTATGTGACGAATTTCTTGCCCACGGACGTGGACGGTTGGCTTCCCACCTCTCCGAGTTACAAGAGGCTAGTGATATTCTGGAGTTTGTTGACCGGGGCTGCGGTGGATTTATAAGTGACGCCTGTCTCCTGGCAGCTTCTTACCAAAGCCTTTTCTGCAAGGAGCCAGGAGGCACCGCTCAAATGGCTGAGGAAAAGCTGACCCGGTTCTTAGATGAACTGAGCGAGGGTTACTTTGAATTGGTAGAGAAACGCCTGCGAGAAGAGAAGAATCCTGGGGACAACTCTCTCCTAGTAAGAGCCTTGGACCGATTCCACCGACGTCTTCAGGCACCGTCTAAGTTAGTTCCAGGATGCAGCTTTAATAGAAGGGGCACTGAGATTGTAGTAAGGGCAGCACAGGAGCGCTTATCTCAATACCTGCAAGCCTTGAAAGACTTCTTCCAGGGTTGCATTACTGATGTTAGACAAGCCCTTGCTGCTCCAAGGATTCCCGGGAAAGAATCGCCAGCACTGGGTGACTTATTATCGGTGCTTTCCGGATCCGTTCTCAACCAAATTAAATCGGTTTTGGCTTCTGTACATCTCTTCACAGCTAAAGACGTGGCTTTCTCAGACAAGCAATACTTCAAGGTGAGCAGAAGATGAAATCTAGGGGTGGATGGTTGTCCTGTTTCTCACCTCTTACTCTAAGGCCATGTTCACACGTTGAGTCGGGTCCCTGCGGATTCTCCCACAGCGGATTTGATAAATCTGCAGGGCAAAACCGCTTTATCACGTTTTGTCCTGCGGTTTCCGCTGCGGGATTTCCTACTATTGATGCTGCATATGCAGCATCAATAGTAATGTTAAAAATAAAAAAAATCATGATATACTCACCCTCTGACGTCCCGATCTCCTCGGCGCTGCAGGCGGCGGTCCGGTTCCAAAGATCCTGTGCGAGAAGGACCTTCGTGACGTCACGGTCATGTGACCGCGACGTCACCGCAGGCCCTGCTCGCACAACAACCCAGACCGGACGGCCGCGTGCAGCTCTGAGAGGTGAGTATAACATTATTTTTTATTTTAATTCTTTTTTTAACCACAAATATGGTTCCCGGAGATGAGTCTCCTCTCCTCCACCCCGGGTATAACCCGCACATTATCCGCTTACTTCCCGCATGGTGGGCACAGCCCCATGCGGGAAGTAAGCGGATCAATGCATTTCTATGGGTGCAGAATCGCTGCAATTCTGCACAAAGAAGTGACATGCTGCGGGTTGTAAACCGCTGCATTTCTGTGTGTTTTTTCCCGCAGCATGTGCACAGCGGTTTGCGGTTTCCATAGGGTTTACAGGTTACTGTAAACGCAATGGAAACTGCTGCGGACCCGCAGCATCAAAATCGCCGCGGTTCCGCGGTAAAAACCGCAAAGTGTGCACATAGCCTAATAGACCTTTCATTTATATTTTCTTCCCAGGGTGAGTTCTGCAGTCAGGGCGTCAGAGAAGGATTGATCGTAGCTTTTATCAAGTCCTTGTGCCAGACAGCTCGACAGTTCTGTGATTCCCCAGGGGAGAAAGGAGCTAATACTCCTCCACTGCTCCTGTTGCTTCTTTCTCGCCTCTGCCTGGACTATGAGACATCAACCATTAGCTACATACTGACTCTAACAGATGAACAGTTTCTGGGACAGGTAAAAAAAATATGCTGAATTTCCAGCGTATATGCTCGTGTGAATAAGCCTCAGCTTTTCAATATTCCTTTTTTTTTTTTTTTTTTAAATCGTAGAAATCAACTTTGTTCATTTCTCATTTGTTTAGGACCGCTCTCCGGTTACCCCCGTCAGCACTCTCTGTTCCTTAGCTCGATCCACAGCCCAGACCCTCCTCAATCAATATGTAAAGTCTCAAGGGCTGGTCATTTCTCAGATGTTACGCAAGAGTGTCGAGACCAGGGACTGGGTGACCACCATTGAACCCCGAAATGTCCGAGCTGTCATGAAGCGAGTAGTGGAGGACATCACTGGCGTAGATGTGCAGGTGCGTTTCGGCTTTCTTGCAGATTTTTTTTACTTTTTTTTGCCTACTTTTGAACCATTCTTATTTTTCTCCTTAGCAGACTGCCAAATCTCTGCTGCCAGGTCTCTTCTTATATAATTCACTCACTTTGCAAAATAAAAAAATATGGCAAGTTATTAATTAATGGAAAGAAGGGTCGGGGTTGTGGATGATGGGCGCTGGGCACGCCTGGTTATTGTACTAGTCCATGTGATATAATACACTCAAAGAACAGAAGGAGGAAGGTCCCTTCAGCTCATTCCCAGCATAGCGGCACTCCCAGACTCCACTGTGCAGATGATTGCGCACCACCCCATTTAAGGGCCCAGGTCTGTGGTGTAGGTTTCTGCACACCGGGTGGTCAGGAGTGTTGCTGTGGAGGAAGATACTGTGAAGGAGCATTAGGATTACTGCTCCTTTATTCCGAAGATTGGTATGAACGTCGCATTTACACCTTTCTGAGGATTGGTGTGAACATGGCGTTTGCACCCTCACCATTGACCCCATGTGATGGCATATCTTAGTTCGTTATTGCTTATTTTTATGTCGAACATTCTTTTTTTTTTTTATCTTTTTTTTTTTTAACTGTAAATTTTTATTGAAGTTTTAACAATTTTGACAAAAAGAAAAAAGGAGAGTCAAGCCTTTACAGAAAAAAGCAGAGAAAATAAGGATAATGTCAATAACTCCCCAATCAGACTACAAAGTACAACCTAAACAGATTATCAAGCAATTAACCCAATTTTAAACAGACAATAAGACCGGACATACAACATACGGAGAGAGGGGGAAGGGGAGAGAGTAAGTGTCAGAGAAAGGGAGGATCCAGCAATCCCATAACAAGTTAAGGTACCTTCACACTGAACAACGATAACGATAGCGATCCGTGACATTGCAGCGTCCTGGATAGCGATATCATTGTGTTTGACACGCAGCAGCGATCAGGATCCTGCTGTGAGATCGCTGGTCGGAGCTAGAAGGCCAGAACTTTATTTCGTCGCTGGATCACCCGCTGACATCGCTGAATCGGCGTGTGTGACACCGATCCAGCGATGTGTTCACTGGTAACCAGGGTAAACATCGGGTTACTAAGCACAGGGCTGCGCTTAGTAACCCGATGTTTACCCTGGTTACCATTGTAAAAGTAAAAAAAAAAAAAACAGTACATACTTACATTCCGGTGTCTGTCCCCCCGGCGTCAGCTTCCCGCACTGACTGTGTCAGCGCCGGCCGTAAAGCAGAGCACAGCGGTGACGTCACCGCTGTGCTCTGCTTTACGGCCGGCCGGCGCTGACACAGTGCAGGGAAGCTGACGCCAAGGGACAGACACCGGAATGTAAGTATGTACTGTTTGTTTGTTTTTTTTTACTTTTACAATGGTAACCAGGGTAAACATCCGGTTACTAAGCGCGGCCCTGCGCTTAGTAACCCGATGTTTACCCTGGTTACCCGGGGACTTTGGCATCGTTGGTCGCTGGAGAGCTGTCTGTGTGACAGCTCTCCAGCGACCACACAACAACCTAAACAGCGACGCTGCAGCGATCGGCATCGTTGTCTATATCGCTGCAGCGTCGCTAAATGTGACAGTACCTTTAGTCACTTCTTTGTGCCCAAAAGTAATCGCATGGGGCCCATACCGAGTCAAAACTCTCCACACTCGCGTTCAAAATCGCCGTCATATGTTCCATCCTTCGGATGTCGTTGATTCTATAAAGCAAATGAAGGTGTGACGGCGGAGAAACCTGTCTCCAGTTGAGTGCGATCAAACATCTAGCCGTGGTAAGAATATGTAATGGCAGTTTAGCTGACTTTTTCCCATCCCCTTAAGAGTGAGACCTACTAGATATATAGATGGATCCAAATCCACATCAGTAAAGAGAACCTTGAAGATCTGCGAACCCACCTCCCTCCAAAAATTCCCAATCCCCGGACACGACCAGAAAATATGATACAGCGAGTCCACATCCGAGCCGCCAACACACATCTGGAATTGAGGGGTTCAGTCTGTGAAGTAAGTCAGGAGTGTGATACCAGAACAAAAATATCTTACACTGATTTTCCTTGTAACGGGTGCAGATGGAAGACTTAGCCGCCCTTTCCCAGATGATATGCCAATTTAGGGGCGAGAGTTCCCTTCTCAGAATTATTATTTATTATTGTAGCGCCATTTATTCCATGGCGCTTTACATGTGAGGAGGGGTATACATAATAAAAACAAGTACAATAATCTTAATATAAGTCATGACTGCTACAGGAGGAGAGAGGACCCTGCCCGCGAGGGCTCACAATCTACAAGGGATGGGTGAGGGCAGAACTGGTTGTGCAGTGGTTTGGTTGATCGGTGGTTACTGCAGGTTGTAGGCTTGTCGGAAGAGGCGGGTCTTCAGGTTCTATTTGAAGGTTTCGATGGTAGGTGAGAGTCTGATATGTTGTGGTAGAGAGTTCCAGAGTAGGGGGGATGCGTGGGAGAAATCTTGTTTCCTCTTGTGGGAAGAGGAGATGGGAGTAGAGAAGGAGATCTTGTGAGGATTAGAGGTTGCGTGTAGGTAAGTACCGGGAGACGAGGTCACAGATATATAGAGGAGACAGGTTGTGGATGGCTTTGTATGTCATGGTTAGGGTTTTGTAGTGGAGTCTCTGGGCAATGGGGAGCCAGTGAAGGGATTAACAGCGGGGAGAGGCCAGGGAATAGCGGGGGGACAGGTGGATTAGTGGGGCAGTAGAGTTTAGAATAGATTGGAGGGGTTCGAGAGTGTTCGAGGGGAGGCCACAGAGCAGGAGGTTACAGTAGTCTAGGCGAGAGATGATGAGGGCATGGACTAGGGTTTTTGCAGATTCTTGGTTTAGAAATGTACAGATCCGTGAAATATTTTTGAGTTGAAGGCGGCAGGAAGTGGAAAGGGCTTGGATATGTGGTTTGAAGGAGAGATCAATGTCAAGGATTACCCCGAGGCAGCGAGCTTGTGGGACTGGGGAGAGTGGGCAGCCATTTACTGTAATGATTAGGTTCGTTGGGGGGGTCACGTGAGATGGGGGGAAAGATGATGAATTCTGTTTTGTCCATATTACGTTTTAGATATCTAGTGGAGAAGGAGGACATTGAGGGATTCTGGTTAGTAGGGTGGTGATATCTGGTCCAGAAATGTAGATCTGTGGGTCATCAGCATAGAGGTGATACTGAAAGCCATGAGATTCTATGAGCTGTCCCAGGCCAAAAGTGTAAATGGAGAAGAGCAGGGGCCCTAGGACTGAACCTTGTGGGACTCCGACAGATAGGGGGCGAGGTGAGGAGGTGGTGTGTGAATGGGAGACACTGAATGTCCGGTCTGTTAGGTATGACGAGATCCAGGATAGGGCCAAGTCTGTGATGCCAAGGGATGAGAGGGTCTGTAATAATAGGGAATGGTCCACTGAGTCAAAGGCAGAGGACAGGTCCAGGAGGAGGAGGATAGAGAAGTGTTGCTTGCTCTTGGCGGTTAATAGGTCATTGGTGACCTTAGGGCAGTTTCGGTGGAATAGTGTGACCGGAAGCCAGATTGTAAGCGGTCGAAGAGGGAGCAGGAAGAGCGATGGGAGGACAGTTCAAGATGGACGTGTTGTTCTAGTAGTTTTGAGGCATGGGGGAGAAGTGATATAGGGCGATAGCTCGATACAGAGGAAGGGTCAAGAGAGGGCTTTTTGAGGATAGGTGTGATGGAGGCATGTTTAAACCTTAAGGGGAGAAAACGGCAGTTGTTAGTGATAGGTTGAAGAGATGGGATAGGGTTGGGATGAAGACTGTGGCGAGGTTTGGGATCAGGTGGGAAGGGATCGGGTCAAGTGAACAGGGATCGGGTCAAGTGCACAGGTGGTGAGATGCGATCTTGAGAAAATCGAACTTCTGTAATGGTGAAGAAGTTGGTTTTGGAGGTGGAGGGCTGGGCAGTTGAGAATAGATTCCCATTTGCATATGTAGGGGTGTTTTGGTTGCCGACCATCTTGGGGAGAGCTCAAAATTCTATAAATCTCTGAGATCAAATACTTGGTCGATGTCCCTCTTCTGCAAATCCTTTCAAAGTCAGTCAGCAGGGAAACTCCCGACGAGCTGAAAAGGGAAAGGGCAAAATGCCTGATCTACAGGAATTGATAAAATTATTTAATGGCAATAAAGAACTTGGATTGGACGTCATCAAATGAAAGCAGGTCCAACGTGTCCCCGTCTACTACATCTGCAAATCTAAACAAGCCCGCAGAGGACCAAGGGTGGGCCATCGCATATTTAAGACTAATTGGCAGCAGAGGTTGACATATAAATGAAACCATAGGCGAGTTGGGAGAGGCCAGACCAAACTTTCTCATACAGGAGAGCCAAATGTCTCTTGTGAAACGAACGGGGCCTAGTAGGGGCTCCGGGACTACACCGGTCCTCTTTAGCCATAGCAGCGAGTTTGGATGCACTGGCGCCAACCACAATTTCTCTATTTCTGCCCTCTTACTATATGCCCTAAAGGAAGCCCATGATGGGATTCTAAAAAAGTGAGCTGCCCAATAGTATTTAGTAATATCAGGGACCGAAAAACCTTGAACACTCGTTTTCAGTTGCATCATGACTGCTACGTGTGAACGCAGTCTTATAGTACTCCCAAAAGTACAAGCCATCCATCTGTTTATTTTCTCAGGTGGGGCTTTTATATGAGGAAGGGGTCCGGAAAGCTCACAGCAGCGATTCTAGTAAACGCACCTTCTCTGTGTATAGCAGCTCTCGGCTGCAGGGGCGATACGCTCAGAGCTACACTCCAAGGTATGTATATCGTCAGTACGAGTCTCTTACAGATTCTTATGACACGTGGGGCTTACATTTGGGTCCGCACGTCAACAAGTGGGCTATTAATTCTCTTCCGTTTCTACTACAAGTGCTCCTCTAGATACCAACCTTCTCAGCAACATCCAGAAGTTGTTCTCCGAGAGAATCGATATCTTCAGCACCGTCCAGTTTAACAAGGTAAAATTATTGTATCGCTTTTACCAATACCTACATATTAAAGGACTTTTTAGGATAGACCATCAGAATACGATTGGTGGGGATTCAACGCCATCAGAACTTATTCTTAAGGACTATTCCCACATTAAATGGTTAAAATAGTAAAAACACAACAGACGTTACAATTTACTTGATATTAAAAATACTCTCGATTCTGAAGAGTGCAGGGATTTTTTTATTATATTTTTTTGGTCATCGCTTACTTTGCCAGCCAACGCTGCAACCACTGAGTGGTGGCTGGCTTCGTAGGCATGGAGTCCAGCGCTTACAAGCTCTTTACTATAGAGCTTGTAAGTGCTGATCTAAAGTTGGCCTAAATTTCTGAATCTGACCAGCTTCAAGGCCCCGGCGCTCCTTTAATGCTGCAGAAGCAAGCCGCCTCATATAGCAGATTCAGAAGGCACACACCTCTGGTCAGCGTATCCACCGATAAACTGTCAATCAAGCAAAAGCTGCTTCAACCACCAGCAGCAAGCAAAAGGCTTGGGAGCGGTGCACTCCTGATTGATAGATAATAATTGTAGGACTCGGCAAAAGTAGCAAGCCAAGTGGCCTCTTTATAAACCCCCCTAAATTCTAATTGATCCAGTCTATTGTTGTAAGTTACTGATGAATGCTCCATAGATTATTTACAGGTCCAGCTGTTGCTTTATGTGAAAATGTGAGAATATAGATCATATACAGTATGTCAGATAATATTATGATCTGTTCTTAAGATGTTCATATTTAATTTTGATTTTCACGTTTTTCTTTCTCATTTTCTTCGTAACACTGTGGATCTGTTTCTCGCGTTTCAGGTGTCTATTCTTACAGGAATTATAAAGATCAGCCTTAAGACGTTCCTGGAGTGCGTCCGCCTGAGGACATTTGGCCGCTTCGGTCTCCAACAGATCCAGGTAGATTGTCACTACCTGCAGCTCTACCTGTGGCGCTTTGTCAGTGACGAGAATCTAGTCCATTGCCTTTTGGATGAGGTTGTCGGCAGCGCTGCTCACCGGTGTTTGGATCCGTCGCCCATGGAGCAGAGTGTGATAGAGGTGATCTGCGAGAGGGGCTGAATACCGGACACATCAAGATCTGTATATAACAAGAACGTATATAACAATAATTTAATAATAACTCGACCTGTGGCATGGCGTAAAAGCAGGAAGAGCACCCAACAAGGCGCACCACTGGGGGGCTGTATATATCTGAAACGCACATTTGTGGGAGCTATATGTACATTGCAAATAAAGTCTTGGTATGGCCAAATACTAAAAGGCAGAATGTTGCATGAAAACTTGCTGCAATATTAAAGGCACAATACTAAAGAAATGTCACAAATGCATAATGTGCTTGGCCGTACCATGGTACGTGAGGTTGCATGTTTGTGCGCTGGCCGTCCCTTGGTACGTGAGGTTATATGGTCGCGCTGTCCGTACCGTGGTACGTGGTTATATGGACGCGCTGCCCGTACCGTGGTACGTGAGGTTATATGGACGCGTTGTCTGTACCTTAGTACGTGAGGTTATATGGATGCGCTGTCCATACCGTGGTACGTGAGGTTGTATGGAAGCGTGCTGGCCGTACTATGGTACATGAAGTTTTATGGAAGTGTGCTGGCCGTACCATGGCACGTGTGGTTATATGGACGTGCGCTGGCCGTACCGTGGTACGTGAGGTTATAGGGACGAGCTGTCAGCACCGTGGTACGTGAGGTTATATGGACATGCGCTGGCCGTACCGTTGTATGTGAGGTTATATGGACGCGCTGTCAGCACCATGGTATGTGAGGTTATATGGACGTGCGCTGGCCGTACCGTGGTACGTGAGGTTATATGGACGCGCTGTCAGCACCGTGGTATGTGAGGTTATATGGAAGTGCGCTGGCCGTACCATGGTACGTGAGGTTGTATGGAAGTGTGCTGGCCATACCATGGTACGTGCCATGGAAAGCTAAACCTCCGACTCCTCAATTCCCATGACTCCGACTCCCTCATACATGGCTCATGTTTGTGATAAATTTACTGTGGTAAAATGGTAACATCAGGCTTTTAATCTTTATTATGATACAATAATCAAGCCATTTAGATAGAACATAAAATATATTTATTGGAATACAACTTTAGAACAAAATACCTGCATATTTACAATTTATTATACAGTAAGTGGGAAAAAACCAGTTTTCAACAAAAACGTACTGAACAGCATTTGTGCAGTCTATGAATTTGTTTTGAGAAATAGTATTGCCTCCATCAGATGCTCCTTTACAGATAATCTCAATTCTGAGATTGAATTCTGACCTAATTATTTTAAGGCTAGAGAACAACCTCTCTACACTAACTTGGGTTGGTGGCAAAGCAGTAACCACATGGGCGACATCTCTAACAATTTCAGGGTATAAAGGAATTGCCTCCTGCACAGTCAGTTTTGATGAACGATTGAACTCTTCTACTTCTTTGAGAGCAAGTGAAAAATTTTGCTGAAATATGGTCACTGTTTTCTATGGGAGTGGAATCTTTTTCCCTGCGGCAACGCTTTGCCTGCTTCTTGTCATCCAAATACTTGTCGAAATCAAACTCCTCATCAGATGAGGATGAAGGAACGGCAGCAGCAGCACTGGCAGGACCCGGGTCCTCTTGCTCTTGGCCGTCCTGTAGCCACTCATCCTAACTGCTACCTCAATCAGAGCTTCTTTTCCTTTAGTAAGCTGTTGATCATCCAGCAATATATGATGACTCGGGTCCACATAAACAGCTGCCAGAAGAATTTTATTTTCTAATAGCAGTGTCTCACTCCGTTTCATTGAAGCAGCAATGCCATCTGCGATTAAACCTCCTCTTTGGGACAGGCAAAACAACGAGTTCTTCCACTCCTTTATAAAAATGCCAGGAGTTAAATCCTCAGCTTGTAACTTATTAGTCACTGTAAATGGGTGATGAAGCAATTCCACAGCCCTGCTGACCGTACCGTGGTACGTGAGGTTGTATGGACGTGTGCTGACCGTACCGTGGTATGTGAGGTTGTATGGATGTGTGCTGGCCGTACCGTGGTATGTGAGGTTGTATGGACGTGTGCTGGCCGTACCGTGGTATGTGAGGTTATGCAGTTATCATTTATATAAACTTGTTTATAGACAACAATTTTGTCCAGCCCATATTTTGGGTTTTGTATGAAATTATGTCCAATTTGCTTTTTTCTTTTGTTTTTTTTCTTTTTCTGTTGTTCCAATACACACAAAGCAAAAAACCCATGACACAAACAAAATGAAAAATACCCTGCTGTCAGTAAACAAGTAAAGCAATAGTGCATATAAATAACATACGGTACTTAGTAAACACTGTTTTTTAGTGTAAAAAAAAAAAAAAAGCCATTCCACCAGCGTCAAGGTGTACTCAAATTCATGAGGGTCCTAACCTCTAGAATTAAAATGTTACCGTGCATCATAGTGATGTCCTGTGTGAATAAGGGCCGAGCAGGACAGGGGCCCGAGCATGGACACACAGCAAATGGGGAGCTATTTAAATGTAGTGTTCAGCTCAAAGGAAGGAAGGCCGCACCGTTACCTGCACTAAATACACAAAGGAAATAAAGGTGTATAACAAAACGTGTAATTGCAATAACTTTCTAGGAGAAATACCTCATTTTCTGGAACAATTTCAAGGGCACAAACACTTTCAGCCATGACTGTATGTTCACAGACAACGATTTCTGGAAGTGTTCCTTTAATGCATTGCCCCGTTAGGCCCATAAATCACGAGCCTCTGATCATCGGCCTAGTCTCTTGTGCGTATTGAATTATTCAAAGATATTCAAATCCTTGGCAATTGTATGTGGAATATTTTTCTGAAATTGTTGCACAATTTTTATATGCAGTTGTTCAGAGATCGGCGACCTCCGACCATCTTTGCTTCTGTGAGACTCTGCCTCTCATCTTCTTCGGATACAGTCATTTGACCCGCCAGCTGTTTTCTTTAGCACCATTGAATTTTCTAGCATTTTGTTAACCCTGCTTTTCCTTTCTTGAGGTGTTACTGGCATTAATTTCTAAGTGAATTAATTAAAAAAAATGGAAAATGTCCAACATTAGCTTTCAGATCTGTGTCCTATGTTCTGTTGTATATGGCTGTAAGATTTCCAGATCCTTACATTCTTGTTTTTTTCTTATGCATTTAGCACAGTATCCCAACTTTTTGGTTATTGTGGTTGTAGCTGAATACTGTCTGTATTGTGGTCTTTCCTGGCTGTAGGTTTTTCCGTTCTCATGCAGCATGTATATGACATTATTAGCTATTTTTTTTGTTTGTCCCCTAGATGGATTTTAACATTTTGATTTGTGACAGGATTTTCATCATTTTAGCAATGTATTGCCACACCTTCCCATAGTACATGATTGACAAACGCGCAGTCATCGCCAAGCTTTGTGTAGCAATATCCACATGTTCGTTTATTACATAAGGCTTTGTTCCCGTCAGTCTCATTAGCGCCCTCTATCATACATCCTGGTAAAAAGGCCAGGCAACCTATTGTTTTCCTTCAATTAATCCCTTCTCAACCTTTGACATATATTTACGTCCCTGCCTTTTAATGTGAGCTTGCACGCTACGTGAACATTTTTCCCAGCACATGATGACTGATTTAATCAGCCATCATGTGCCTTCAACAGCGGTGCTCAACCCACAGCTGTTAAACCAGTGAAATCCCGCTGTCAATCACTGATTTAACATGCGCCGTCTTGAAGCGCATCGTTCATCGCTCCCATCGTGGCCCGTCACGTGATCGTGGGGTGCTGATGGATGGTTATGACATTCGGGGGTCTGCTGATGACCCCCGTTGCCCATCATCACAATCCTGTGAATTGTGATTCCTGCTATACATAGCGGTGCTGATGCTCTGTTATGTCATATAGCACAAGTGATCAGACAGTCGTAACTTCAGTTCCCCTATGGGGACTATTAAATAAAGTAAAAAGTTAAACAATAAATAAAGTTTTTAAAAATGTGAAAGAAAAACGCAAAAGTTTGAATCGCCCCTCTTTTTCCCCATTAAAAAATAAAACAAAAAAATATACGTTTGGTATCTGTTCGTTCATGAAAGTTCGATCTATCAAAATATAAGTTAATCTGATCGGTAAACGGCGTAATGAGAAAGAAAATCAAAACACCAGAATTATGCTTATTGCAATGTTGAGGTGGCCAAATAAGAGGCGATCAAAACATCATATCTACCCCAAAATGTTATCAACAAAAATGTCAGCTCAGCCCCAGATCCCTAAAAATAGAAACTCTACGGGTTTCTGAAAATGGCGACAAGCAACTTTTTTTTTTTTATCAATTTCCGAATTTGTTGTCTCTGTTAAATAAACGAGCTGCTGTCATTTAAATAAAAACTGTCATCGGGCTTTTGCCACTGAATCTGAGTCCATGTGTCCCTTACTGGGCAGCTTGTAGATTTTATAAATCCATTGTTTTATCAGCAGGAGATTATCACCAGTGAACAAGAAAACCTGCTGCCAAGCAGTCCACAACCACCACTACTGATTGCAACTTTCTGCCTACACACAGTGTACACAGCAAAAGCTGCCAGTCAGTGGTGTGGGTGGGTTATACAGCGCTCAGCATTCAGAGCACTGCTCGATCTCTAGCAGAGAAAATGGTTTTTAACAAAAACTGCAGCAAATACCTGTAGTAAAGTAACATCACTGGAATCAGGGTCTCTGCCCCTACATCACTCTGCTCTCAGATGTGGTAGCCAAAGCCTGTTCACAGATTCCCTTTAATTTACACCCTTCTCGCCTCTACGTGACATCCATGTTGCAACCAACCAGTGATCTCAGCAGCGATTAATAGACTGGCTCATAACCCCACATACTATATTTGTAAGGCCATAGAGCATAAAGTTAGAAAAAATGTCCATGTAGGCCAGGCATCTTTATCTTAAAATAAAAAAATAACAGAGGAACATTACAAAACTGAGTTCTAAAAAGTAATATTTTATAAGTAATGTCAATATTTATTGTAACAGACAAGTCATCAAAGTTCCACTATCTATCCAGTGACTCGCAGATGACTGCTCTGATGATAGATGTTCTCTGTCTGACCCAGACCGCCATGATGACTTCTCCTGACCAATGCAACACAATGAAATTCTGACCCCAGAGACCAGACTACCCATCTGGTTGTCTCTTCTTCCTCCTATATGAGATGTTTCGGGCTGCCTGTGCTATGGGAATATTGAGAGGCAAAGTGCTAAAAGGAAAAGGCGCATCAGTCGCATATAGGCTATGACATGAGTCGCCCCGCTCGTGGTACAACTTTATGGGTCATTGCTGTAGATTGACAGTGTGTAGGGCATTATGACGAGCATGTATGAAAACCTCGCGGTGTCACGTGGCTTTTTCCATCTCTTTAATCTCCAGAATTTGCAGCCATACACTACTCAGTTTGGGTATGTGGCAGATAGTCCTAGAGTGTGTTGTTCAGTCGAGTCCATATTGCCTAAAAATGAGATATGGACATTAATTCTGCATGTGCAGCCCCCGTCTTGGCTCCAGAAGAGGACTTTGTATGTGCTGGGGCTGCCAGGCCCAGCATATTGTAAAAGAATTGAAATCGATTTGAGAATTTTAAAGTGGGCGGATGGGCGGCCCACCGGGAATCTGCCCTGCAAGTCCAGACTTGGAAGGGAGCACAGCATCTGAGGACAGTGATTGGCTGCAGTGGTTACATGACCGTAGACCACATATCAGGACTGAAGGAAACCACCAGTGCTATGGTGCTGGAGCAGAGGGGGATTCAATGAGTAAGTGATGCTGATGTCTTTTCTTTATCTTGTAACATTCCCTACTTGTTCCTGGAGAACCTAGCTAGCTGCGATCTAGGCCGTGTCCTCAGATTCCCTGTAGCAGAGCTCAGTTATGCAAACAAATTAAGTTCTACTGTGAATCTGAGATTAATTCTATTGTTCAAAACCATCACAAAGCGCAAACAAATACTTCTGTGTCTTCTGCCCTGCAGCTTCTACAATACCTTCCTGTATTTGCACAGTCCTCAGCTCTTCTGCAGGCGAGGTGGCCCAATCCTACCACCCGTATACCTGTATGGTTACACACAGCGTCGGACTGGGGTGTCTGGGGCCCTCAGGAGGAATTGACCCTAGGGGCCCACTCTACAGCTAGATCCAAATACCTATATGGTTAGAGATACAAAAAATGTCCTAGGGATCTATGACTGGCACTACCTGGTCATCACGGCAGATAACTCATCACGTATGTCGTTTTATGGGGTTGGCATCAGTTATGGAGCTGGTGTGATATCACAGCCCATTGTGGTCAGGGGAGATGCTGTGATATTTCGGGTGAGTGACATTACAAGGGGAGTCATTGAGGCAAACCGCTTCTGACAGTGCAACCTTTCCAAACATGTAAAACGCTGTATAATCACAATTATTATATTAATCATAATTATGTATCACTCAGTTGAGGAATGCCCATGGGATTGCCCATGACCAAAGCCGCCCATCAGTGCTCATAACAATGAGATCCAGCCCCAACATCACTGGAACGCTGCCAGTGCGGGAGGTGAATATATTTTTATTTTACACTAGGCACTATAGTATTTATGGAAGGGTTGTCCAAGTAGTGCTCAGCCCCTTTACGGATAGGTGATCAATATCCAACTGGCTGCGGACCCTCACTGATCAGCTGCTAGCAGCCCCCACTACCACCGGAAGTACTCCTGTACATGCTTTGTACACTGTGTATTCACCTTTTCCAGCTATTGTAGCGCTGCTCCCAATCACTTTAATAAGAGCTGAGCTACAATACTCGAGAATGGCCGCTACGTGTACGGAGCGGTGTTGTTCCCGCTCCGCAGGGACCTGGTAAAAGCTGACAGGTGGGTCATCAATATTGTAGCCTTAGAAAAATCCTTTAATCTGCTTCTGATCATGGCAGCAATCTGGTTGTCTGTGCCTTTAACCATGTCCTGGCCTTGTGCTAATGACATTTCAACTAAATACAATTCTATTTTTTTTTATTAAATGGCTACATGGCCATTTTTATGGTCACAAGACTGTAGATTTTCTTTGACATGATGAGCACCTATTTTACCAGTCTTACCGTCTATTGATGTCACAAGACCTTACATATCGCCCTCGGCATTCGTCTTCTCTGCAAACATCCTGCCCATCCCCTGTACTTAAATAAAGGAAGCCCTTCTGCAAACACCCGCGTGACATCATTACTGGGAGAACAGGACATCCAACGCGCAATCTATTTCCCTTTTTAATCATTGCATAAATTAGTCAATGCAACTATTATGAAAATAAATAACTAAGAATATGTTACTGTATACTTACATAAGTGTTATTTATTTCAGAGACTGTCTCTTTAAAGCAAAACAATAAAAAATACATAAATTACAAACTGGTATTTTCATTATCTTGATCCTATAAATATGATTATAGGAAACATACGTATGGTTACAACTCGAAGGTTTATTTAATCAAGATAGTGTAAACAGGGGAAATCCAAGGTTTGGATACAATCTGCTCTTTTTGGGTTTGGTGTGTTTTCTGGCTGTTACATTTTGTGACCATATCATAGGGTCCAAGTAGGGTCCGCAGTGTCCAGACCAACAGCTCCAGCTTCATAGATATATCCCCAAAAAATGGGAGCAGCACACCATAATAGAGGCAATTCACGCGCAGTTTAATTGCCCATCTGGTGACGTTTCGGTCCCCCAAAAATTGACCTTTTTCAAGTCCTTTTTTTTTTTTGGGTGGGGGGGAGCAAAATGTCGCCAGATGGGCAATTAAACTGCGCGCGAATTGCCTCTATTATGGTGTGCTGCTCCCATTTTTTGTGGATACATTTACTAGGATTGGTACATACCATTTGAACTCTATGACTATTATTATGTATTCATGTAAACGTAGCCTAACTGTATGGGAAATGGAATTGTAACATGGTTTTTCAATATTTTTTCTGCTTTGTACCTTTATTGCAAAATCACATATTGCTAGGCATCGCTAAAGAGATTGTTTAGGATCAGAAGAAAAAAAATATTTTTTTTTCTTCCCCAGAAATAGCACCATGTCTGTCCATGGGCTGGGAGTAGTGTTGATTAGGGTTGAGCGACCTTGAGTTTTTTAGGGTCGAGCCGGGTTTCGCGAAACCCGACTATCTCAAAAGTCGAGTCGAGTGAAATCGGCCGATTATGGCGAAAAGTCGAGGATCGACCGAAACCCAATGCAAAGCCAATGGGATTTTTTTTTTTTTTCTCTCTCTCTCTCTCTCTCCCCCTCCCTCCCTCTCCCTCCCCTCCGTCCGTCCCTGAACTGAAAAGCTGGTGTTACACATTGCAAATCGCTACAGCGCACAAGCGACAACATGGCGATAGGTCTTAGGGGCGTGGACGCCTATGTCATCACTCTGCCCACGCCCCTTCATTGGCTGAAAAAAATGGCGCCAAGCGCGTCATACGAAACGCGACTTTGGCGCGAAAGTCGCGTACCGCATGGCCGACCCCACACAGGGATCGGGTTGGGTTTCATGAAACCCGACTTTGCCAAAAGTCGGCGACTTTTGAAAATGAACGATCCGTTTCGCTCAACCCTAGTGTTGATCGAATGTGCTTGGATAAGGTGTTATCTGAGCATGCTCGGGGTCCTAACCAAGCGTGTTCAGCGTGCTCGAATACTAAGTTCGACAGCCGCAGTGATTGTTTATTAGGCTATCACTGCATGTGTTGTGGCTGTCGAACAGCAGCGAGACATGCAGCTACGGGAACTCGAACATATTAGTCGAGCACGCCGAAGATACTCTATTTGGATCCAAGCATGCTCAGATAACACCTTATCCCAGCACGATCGCTCATCACTAGCTAGGAGCTCTGAATGAGCTGTAATACCAGATCTTGTGCGGGGAGATATTTGGCACTGGAAACAGAAACAGCTCCATTTTTATTTAGAATGGTGGACACGTTTTTAGAGAGAGCTAGACTTTGTAATTGAAGGAAATAAACCAATATAAAGAAAAAAATATTGGTGCAATGAAGCACTAATTTACAGCAGACACAAAAAGTTGATACCTAAAAATTGAATAAGCAATGAAAATTGTTAATAAAAAATAAGGTAACTATTGACAGATCACCAACTGACAAACAAAGACACAATAAAAAAAACATGCAAAGACAAGAATAAAAACACGGACTAAAGAGGGAGGCGGAGGATAGTGATTAATGTGAACAATAAGATGATGGAACGGGTCAAAAATATAAACAAAAGTGTAAATAATGTGTCGGGGTATCTGAAGCCAAATATTAAGAGCAGAAAAGAAACTACAAATAATAGTGTAAGTAGCATGTAACATACACCCCAAAGGAAATGAGTAGTGTTAATGGCCAGAAAGTAATAACAAACGTATATAAAAAAAGGGTAGAATAACGTGAAAATACTGACCTGGGTTCACAGTGAATGCACCGCTACTGCCTCTCACTGTTTTTTGTATTGGTTTGTCATTAGCTGATTTGGAGTATATGTGTTATCTCATGGAAATGTAAATAAATAAGAGATATAGATAAATCATAGATACTCCTCTAAAATCTAAGTGATCTCCCCCATTACCTGTTAGTATGGTGGGAAGTTGCATCTCCCTTTTTCATTCTCCACAGTATCGAAATAATTTGGGTCTCAGCTCATCCTAAGATAAACCACACTACGAGGCAGCTAGGAAATAATGGACACGGCTCCTCAATAATCCTACATGTGCAAAACAAAAGTTCTGTCCCTGTAAGATAGTTTGCCAAAAAAGCTTTTGTTAACCAAACCATGAAGCCTTATTTTAGGATCATCACACAGAGGAGGATTCCAGCTCCGACTCTTTTGTCCTTTACTGGAAATTACTGTTGTTTGGAAGCCCTGGGATCAAATACAACCAAGGATAAAATCTGCATGGAGTTTGTTCTCCCCGTATTTGCATTGGTTTTGTCTCGGTTTTCTTAATTCCTCCCACACTCCAAAACTACACTGGTGATAGGTTTCTTAACTTTATATGAATTTGATCCTAACGTGTGTTTTGAGAGACAAATTGGATAGTGAGACCTCAATGACACATCTGTATATAATACGTACGTGAAAAACTGGTACCGGGGTCATCAGTGTTTTCCATCTGTGTGCCCTCCGCGTGACCATTTTTATCATACATATGTCATCGATGTTTTGCATCCATGTGTCCGTTTTTACCATCATTGTGTCCTTAGTGTTTTACATCAGTGTGTCCATTTGTACCATCAGTGTGTCCTTAGTGATTTACATCAATGTGTCCGTTTTTACCATCAGTGTGTCCTCAGTGATTTACATCAGTGTGTCCATTTTTGCCATCATGGTGTGCTTAGTGATTTTCATCAGTGTTTCTATTTTTTGCCATCAGTGTGTCCATATTTTGCCATCATTGTGTCCTTAGTGTCCTTTTTTTTTTTAAAAAAAAGAGTGCCATCACAGCCCCCTTGCCCAAAATGCACCGTACAGAGCACGTTCACCCTGGTGATCTAGTAGCAGTTAAAGGACACATTGCAAGAGACAGAATGAAGAAGTAGGCCCAATGTACTGTAATGTCATGCCCAATTCCCCAATGTGGGTTCCTATTTTAAAAAAATAAAAGAGTGCCATCACAGCCCCCTTGCCCAAAATGCACCGTACAGAGCACGTTCACCTTGGTGATCTAGTGGCGGTTAAATGACACATTGCAGGAGACAGAATGAAGAAGTAGGCCCAATGTACTGTAATGTCATGCCCAATTCCTCAATGTGGGGTCCTGTTTTTACAAAATAAAACAATGCCTTCACAGCCCCCGCGCCCAAAAATCACTGGCCTATAACAGTACAGAGCACGTTCACCCTGGTCATCTAGTGGTTCTGGATGATGAGGATGAGGGTAAGGAGAAGGATACAACAAACAGACCAAATGTGGAAGAGTATACCCATGTGTGGTTGTGAAGAGGTGCATGAGAATACTCCTCCCCAAAAGAGAGAATGTATGTGAGGTTATGTTTCGCTGTTTTCACTTGGTGGTGTACAGAAGTCTTTCCCAATCCAGCCCTTGTTCATTTTTATAAGAGTCAGCCTGTCAGCATTTTCAGTTGACAGGCGAATGCACTTATCTGTTATAATTCCACCAGCGGCACTAAAAACCTGCTCTGAGAGAACGCTAGCAGCAGGGCAGGCAAGGACCTCCAAGGCATAGAGAGCCAGTTCATGCCACGTGTCCAGCTTGGATACCCAATAATTAAAAGGCACAGAGGAATCCCGGAGGACGTTTGTACGACCTGCAAGGTACTCCCTCACCATCTTCCCAAACATTGCACTTCTTTGTGACAGCACCCCTTGCCTCTGTACCAGCACGATGGGACGGTCTAAGAAACTGTCCCAGAACTTTGCTATTGTTCCCCTGCCTGAGCTGGATTGTACTCCTGTCTCTCTCGCTTGGACTCCTTGGTTGTACAACAAACTCTGACATCTGCTGCCAGCGTTCTCACATGGGAATTTTCTAAGTAATTCCGCTACAAGGGCCCTCTGGTACTGCAACATTTTAGTACACCTCTCTGCCTCTGGTAGAAGAGATTTAAAGTTCTCCTTGCAGCGTGGGTCTAGAAGTGTCACCAGCCAGTAATGTGTCACCCAAAATTTTTATAATGCCAGGGTCACATGAAACGCAGCACAACATAATGTCAGCCATGCGTCCCAGACTGCTAACAGGCAAGACATCCGTGTCCTCAGCAACAGGACGACTGACCATGCTGTCCTCCTCATCCTCCCTGTCCTCAGGCCATCCCCGCTGAACAGACGGTATGACAGCTGTGTTTGTAGTTCCATCTATAGCGCATGAAAGTAGCTCCTGTTCTTAATAATAATAATAATCTTTATATAGCGCCAACATATTCCGCAGCGCTTTACAGTTTAACAGTTTCAAACACAAAAGTCATAAGTAACAACGTTAACAATACAATAATTAAAGCAAAATAAGACGACCCTGCTTGTGAGAGCTTACAATCTACAATGAGGTGGGGGAGATACAAAGTACAGGTGTGTATTTACAATGATGTATTTACAATGATGGTCCAGCCATCTTCAGGGGTTGGGGAATAGATGGGGATAGTGAATGGGCTACACACACACAAACATAACATAACTTTCATTAGTGAACGTGATAGGCCGCTCTGAACAAATGTGTTTTGAGCGAGCGCCTAAAACTATGCAAATTGTGGATGGTCCTAATATCTTGGGGTAGAGCATTCCAGAGGATTGGCGCAGCACGGGAGAAGTCTTGGAGTCGGGAGTGGGAGGTACGGATTAGTGCAGAGGTTAGCCGAAAGTCATTTGCAGAGCGCAGTGGTCTGTTAGGCTGATACAGAAATGAGGGAGGAGATGTAAGGGGGTGCCGCACTGTGGAGAGCTTTGTGGGTGAGAACAAGTACTTTGAATTGTATCCTGTAATGAATGGGTAGCCAGTGTAACGACTGGCGAAGAGCGGACGCGTCCGAGTAACGATTAGCCAGATGGACGACCCTGGCTGCTGCATTAAGGATGGACTGGAGAGGGGAAAGTCGAGTGAGGGGGAGGCCAATTAATAGAGCGTTACAGTAGTCCAGGCGGGAGTGGATCAGGGCGACAGTGAGGGTTTTAGCTGTCTCCATGGTGAGAAAAGGGCGGATTCTAGAGATGTTCTTTAGGTGTAAGCGGCACGAGCGGGCAAGAGATTGTATATTGGCTACCAATCCATGATGAGAAGACATGAGGCTGGGCTGAGTGTAATCCCCTTGTATGGTTTCTTGTTCCAAGCCCTCCTGCTCTGCCTGTAATGCATCCTTTTTAATTGTGAGCAGAGAGGTTTTCAGAATGCTAAGAAGCGGGATGGTGACGCTAATTATGGTGTCATCGCTGCTCACCATCTTGGTGCAGTCCTCAAAGTTTTGGAGGATGGTACATATGTCGGACATCCATGTCCACTCCTGAGGTCTTAGGTGTGGAGTCTGAACTGAATATCGACGGCCTTGTTTATGTTGGTAGTCAGCAACTGCCCTCTTCTGCTCACAAAGCCTTTCCAACATAAGCAGCATAGAGTTCCAGCACGTGGGGACATCACACACCGGCCGGTGAGCTGGAAGCTGCAAACGCTGCTGAGGCATGGCAAGGATGACTGAAGCTGTAGCTGACTTTCTAAAATGGGCAGACAGACGGCATACTTTCACTAGCAGGTCCAGCAGCTCTGGGTAGATTTTCAGAAAACTTTGAACTGCGAGGTTAAGCACATGGGCCAAGCAAGGTGCGTGTGTGAGCTAACCTTGCCTCAGAGCCACCTCCAGGTTATGGCCATTGTCACACACGACCATGCCTGGCTGTAGGTTCAGCAGTGTCATCCAAACATCTGACTGCTCTTTCAGCGCTGTCCCCACCTTTTCTGCATTGTGCGGTTTGTCACCTATACAGATTAGCTTCAGCACAACCTGTTGCCGCTTGGCTGAGGCAGTGCTGCAGTTCTTCCAGCTTCTGACTGATGTGTTGATTTCAGAGATGGAGGATGAAGAGGAGGAGGTGCTGGAGCTGTAGATTGCGGGGGCAACCCTGATTGACGTAGTGCCAGTAATCCTCAGCGTGGGAAGCATGTGTTCCATCCCAAGGTCCGACCGGGTCCCGGCTTCCACTATGTTAACCCAGTGTGCCGTCAGTGAGATGTACCGTCCCTGCCCACAAGCACTTGTCAATGTGTCCGTGGTTAGGTGGACTTTCCCGGTAACAGCATTGTTGAGGGCACGGGTAATGTTGTGGGACACATGCTAGGTGTAATGCCGGTATGGCACACCGGGAGAAATAGTGGCGACTGGGGACCGAGTACCTTGGGACCGCCGCCACCATCAGGTTGCAGAAAGCTTCTTTCTCAACAAGCCTAAAAGGCAGCATTTCTAGAGCAAGCAGAAGAGAAATATTAGAATGTGGCCTGTGGGGCGTTGGTTGGGTATTTCTGCTTGCGTTCCAAAGACTGGGCTATAGACAACTGAAGGCTGTGTTGGGACAAGTACGTGGACGGGCTTGCTGATGGTGCTGCTTGACTGCGGACCCAACAGGTGCAGGGCTAGAGGCATATTCACATGCACGGTGTACTGGGGATTGGCTTCTACTTAAAACAGTGGAAGAAGCAGTGGTGTGACCAGCAGGCGGTGGTCCTGGAGCCTGGGGTTTGGCCCACAAAGTCGGGTGCTTTGCTGCCATGTGCCTGATCATGCTGGTGGTGGTCAGGCTGGTTGTTTTGCTACCCCTGCTGATGCGGGCATGGCAGGTGCTGCAAATGGCCTGTTTGGGGTTATCAGCAGAGTCTTTAAAAAATAACCAGATTCAGGAAGATCTAACAGTTGCAATGGCTACTTCCCTCATGTTGGTGTTACGAGGAACGGATGCACACCTTCTGTCTGTGGCCACCATACTGCTTCTTCCTGCCTGTTGGGGTGATATGCCTCCTTCCCCATGTGTGCTGCTGCCCTCGCTGCATGCCCTTCTGCCAGGTTGAGTCAGTCACAGTCATAAACTGCCTCGTCTTCCACATCCGCACCCTGCTCCTCCTCCTGACTTTCTGGCAATTGTGTCTCATCATCGTCCACCTCTTCTGACACTTTCCCACCATCGCCTTCGTGTGACCGGGACTGGTCAAAGCTTTGGGCATCTCTACATGCGATCTCAGCTGTCACCAAGTTGACCGGCCGAGAGTTCAGAATCTTGAAATGGAAAATGAACAGCTCTTCAGAGTGTCCAAGTGTGGGATCAGTTGTCTCAGGGCACTCGGCATGGCTGGAGGAAGGAGGATCAGGGTGAGGAATATCCGGGCCACACTCATGGCTACTCAGACTTGATCGTGTGGAAGACATGGTGGTGGTGGCTAAGTGACTGGAAGCATAATTTGCTATCCAACCAACAACTGTTTCGCACTGCTCTGGCTTCAATAGTGGTGTGCTGCGGTCCCTTAGAAACTGGGACAGGAAGGTCAAGCGAGAAGATGTGGGTCTTTGTTGTGGCCCACTTTCACCTTGGCCACAGCCTCGTCCTCTGCGTGCACCATCATCTCCCCATCCCTTGCCTTGCCCATTTTAAATGGACTATAGCACTATTTCAAATGCTCAACACAAATATATTTATTAGCCCCTTACCTACCTCTACCGTACTATTACTGCGGAGGTCGGTACCCCCACTTTGATGCGGGCTGCGACGGTGAGCCGGCATCAAAGCCGGAACATGTCAGCTGTTTTGAACAGCTGATATGTGCCCGCAATAGCGGTGGGTGAAATCGCGATTCACCCGCCGCTATTAACTAGTTAAATGCCGCTGTCAAACGCTGGCAGCGGCATTTAACCGGCGCTTCCGGCCATCGGGCCGGAAATGAGCGCATCGCCAACCCCCGTCACATTATCGGGGGTCAGAGATGCGTCGGCCTAGCAACCAGAATGATGCCGGCTTGCTGTGAGCGCCACCCTGTGGTTGGTACTCATAGCAAGCCTGTAATTCAGCTACATAATAATAATAATAATAATAATAATAATTTTTATTTATATAGCGCCAACATATTCCGCAGCGCTTTACAAATTATAGAGGGGACTTGTACAGACAATAGACATTACAGCATAACAGAAATACAGTTCAAAACAGATACCAGGAGGAGTGAGGGCCCTGCTCGCAAGCTTACAAACTATGGGGAAAAGGGGAGACACGAGAGGTGGAAGGAGAGATCTGATGATCGCTGCTATGTAGCAGAACCGATCAGGCTATGCCAGCTTCTAGCCTCCCATGGAGGCTATTGAAGCATGGCAAAAGTAAAAAAAAAAAAAAACAGTTTTAAAAAATATGAAAAAAATAAAAAAATATATAAAAATTTAAATTACCCCCCTTTCGCCTCATTGAAAATAAAAGAATAAAAAAAAATCAAATCTACACATATTTGGTATCGCCGCGTTCAGAATCGCCCGATCTATCAATAACAAAAAGCATTAACCTGATCGTTAAACAGCGTAGCGAGAAAAAATTCAAAACGCCAGAATTACATTTTTTGGTCACCGCAACATTGCATTAAAATGCAATAATGGGCGATTAAAAGAACGTATCTGCACCAAAATGGTATCATTAAAAACGTCAGCCCGGCACGCAAAAAATAAGCCCTCACCTGACCCCAGATCACGTAAAATGGAGACGCTACGGTGTTGTGAATTCAGCTTTTGGGCTCCCTCCGGTGGTTGTAGAGGGTAATGCAGTTGTGCCTGGATTACCCTGGAGTGGACAGGTGTATCTACTAATTGCAAAACTGACTGGGGTATATAGCTTTGCAGGATCCTTTAGTCAGTGCCAGTTGTCCATTGTTCTGGAAGGATTCACTTCCCTGCTGGTCTCTCCAGTTTGCTGTGCTTTTCTACAAAGATAAGCCCTGGCTTTGTTTTTGCTGTCCACCTGCTGTGGACCTTCAGTTCTGTGCATTTTCATGTTTTTGTCTTGTCCAGCTTGGTCTGTGAAGGATTTTTTGCAGCCTAGCTATTTCTCTGGAGATGCAGATATACCCCCCATGTCTTTAGTCAGATGTGGTGATCCGTATTTTCTGCGGTGGATATTTTCTAGTGTTTTCATACTGACCGCATAGTACTCTGTTCTATTCTTTCTTTTTAGCTAGTATGGCCTCCTATGCTAAAATCTGATTTCATATCTGCGTATGTTATGTCCCTCTCCTCTCACAGTCAATATTTGTGGGGGGCTATCTATCCTTTGGGGATTTTCTCTGAGGCAAGATAGGTTTCCTGTTTCTGTCTTTAGGGGTAGTTATGCTCCTAGGCCACCAGATCATAACACTACGGGTATTGCAAAATTGCCCAATTTTTTTTTACCTGTGTTGCTCTCCCCATGCAGGGCATTCCAGTAACTTAGGTATCCATGTATATGATCAGTAACAACTGTCACTATATAGTGGTTGTAACCATTGATAGCTAAGCTGTGAGCACAACCCCCATTTGTGGACGTCGGGCCATCAGACCATCCTCATGGAGTTGTTTTCTAACTGTTTGTGCAGACACATGCGCATTTGTGGCCTGTTGGAGGTAATTTTGCAGGGCTCTGGCAGTGCTCCTCCTGTTCCTCCTTGCACAAAGGTGGAGGTAGCGGTCCTGCTGCTGGGTTGTTGCCCTCCTACAGCCCCCTCCACATCTCCTGGTGTACTGGCCTGTCTCCTGGTAGCGCCTCAAGCCTCTAGACACTATGCTGACAGACACAGCAAACCTTCTTGCCACAGCTCGCATTGATGTGCCATCCTGGATGAGCTGCACTACCTGAGCCACTTGTGTGGGTTGTAGAGTCCGTCTCATGCTACCACGAGTGTGAAAGCACAACCAACATTCAAAAGTGAGCAAAACATCAGCCAGAAAGCATTGGTACTAAGATGTGGTCTGTGGTCCCCACCTGCAGAACCACTCCTTTATTGTGTCTTGATAATTTCCAATAATTTCCATCTGTTGTCTATTCCATTTGCACAACAGCATGTGAAATTGATCATCAATCAGTGTTGCTTCCTAAGTGGACGGTTAGATTTCACAGAAGTTTGATTTACTTGGAGTTATATTCTGTTGTTTAAGTGTTCCCTTTATTTTTTTGAGCAGTGTACATATAATTTAGTCGAGCTTTCCTGATCATCTGCATTGCTTGTTATATGGACTGCCGAAATTTGCAGATTTCTGGATCAATGACCCAAAGGTTAGGTGCAGACGAGCATATATTTTCTCATCTGAGAGAATCGAGCCGATTATAGAAATCACACTCTGATCAGATTCTCTCGGATGAGAATAAGACAGAGAAAAATAATTCTCCACCTTCTCCATTCTGTCAGTCCGTGGAAATCGGACTGCACTCAGAAGTCATCCGAGTGCAGTCCAATGATGTCCAGTGACTCATTGACTTACATGGCTGAGTGCAATCTGAATTTCTGATCAAACTAGGACATGCTGGGATTTTGTTACTCGTATTGACACGGTCTAAGGAAAAAATCAGATGTGCATGGCCTCATAATATCATTGGTCCAATGGTTTTTGGGGGGGAAATTGAGGAAAATTGGACAAATTTTCTGTGTGCAAATGTATTGATTTATAGTAATGTGTGGCGTTACTGGTCATTCGTCGTGCTACAATTGTATCTGACAAACTTGTAAAATAACTTCTGCACACAGTAGCTCATGAAATTTTGTATCTACATCCAGTTTCGGACTGGGGTGCCAAGGGCCCACCAGTAACAACTCCAGGGCCCCTGTTTTCTGCTACCTGCAAATGTGACATTATCCTCAATCACAAATGTATATAAAACTGATCGGGGTAGATTGGTAAATGAATAAGATGCCGCCACTGTCTGTACATAGTGACAAGTACTGGTCATATAAGAGGGTGGTGGCCCATCGGAGGATTGACCTGCTCTCCTGTGGGCCAGTCCTAGTCTGTCTACATCCAACATAAATGGTAAAGGCCCCTTCACATTTAGCGACGCTGCAGCGATACCGACAACGATCCGAATCGCTGCAGCGTCGCTGTTTGGTCGCTGGAGAGCTGTCACACAGACCGCTCTCCAGCGACCAACAATGCCGGTAACCAGGGTAAACATCGGGTAACTAAGCGCAGGGCCGCGCTTAGTAACCCGATGTTTACCCTGGTTACCATGCTAAAAGTAAAAAAAAACAAACACTAGATACTTACCTACAGCCGTCTGTCCTCCAGCGCTGCGCTCTGCTTCTCTGCTCTCCTCCTGTACTGTCTGTGAGCCGAAAAGCAGAGCGGTGACGTCACCGCTCTGCTTTCCGGCTCACAGCCAGTACAGGAGGAGTGCAGAGCACAGCGCTGGAGGACAGACTTCGTTAGGTAAGTATCTAGTGTTTTTTTTTTTTTACTTTTAGCATGGTAACCAGGGTAAACATCGGGTTACGTAAGCGCGGCCCTGCGCTTAGTTACCCGATGTTTACCCTGGTTACCAGTGAAGACATCGCTGGATCGGTGTCACACACGCCGATCCAGCGATGTCTCCAGGGAGTCCAGCGACGAAATAAAGTTCTGGACTTTATTCAGCGACCAACGATCTCCCAGCAGGGGCCTGATCGTTGGTCGCTGTCACACATAACGATTTCATTAACGATATCGTTGCTACGTCACAAATAGCAACGATATCGTTAACAATATCGTTATGTGTGAAGGTACCTTAACGCCTTGAAAATTATGGAGATTTGTCAGAGGACAATGGAAAAGTAAAGTAATTACCCAGATAAGCTAGCCAGAGTCCACTGCATTCGCTGGGAATCACGACAATGGCTGTTTTGGTTCTTTTCTCTCCCCTCAAGTTCTAGAAAACCTTGGCATTTATGGAGGCATCTTCACTATCTGAGCAATGCTGCTGGGCGTTTTGGGAATTTTTAAGATGATGAAATACTAGAGCCGCATGGTGCTGCCAGTCATTAACCACCCGAGTGACATGCATGATATGTAGGTCAGGTCAGGCCAGGTTATAGCTTTACATTTTTTATTAAAAAATGCCATTTATGACCCCATATATTTGACCATAATAGGGCTCTGCTTTGTATAGGACTCCCACTAATCAGTAGCGGGTGTAGTACATGCCAACAATGCACATTATGGTGGGAAAATCTGAGCAAAACTAAACCAAAAAAATGAAATGGAGGATGTATGCAAAATAGGCACCTGTTCACACTGGCCATCAAACAGGCAAGACCTAAGACAGGAGCAAAATAAAGACCGCCGGCTGTCAACTAGTTAAATGCCACTGTCAAACTCTGACAGCGGCATTTAATGCATGCTTCCGACCAGCGTGCCGGAAATTCCGCCCATTGGTGACCCCGTCACGTAATCGCGGGTCACCGATGGGTCGGCATGACAGCCAGAGGTCTCCAGCAGACCTCTATGGTTGTCATTGCTGGATTGCTATGAGCGTTGCCCGATGGTCGGTGATCATAGCAAGTGAGCAATTTTGCTACATACAGGCGATCCGAACAGCTCCTGCATGTAGCAGAGCTGATCGGATTATGGCAGCTTCTAATCTCCAATGGAGACTATTGAAGCATGCCAAAAGTAAAAAAAAAAAATGTTTTTAAAAAATATAAAAAAAAGTTCAAATCACCCCCATTTTCACCCCATTCAAAATAAAACAATAAAAAGATCAAACCTGCACATATTTCGTATCGCCGCGTTCAGAATCGCCCGATCTAGTAAACTTTGGATTTTTTTTCACCACTTAGATAAAAAATAACCTATACATGTTTGGTGTCTATGAACTCGTAATGACCTGGAGAATCATATTGGCAGGTCAGTTTTAGCATTTGTTGAACATGATAA
This sequence comes from Ranitomeya imitator, assembly GCF_032444005.1. Lineage (NCBI taxonomy): Eukaryota > Metazoa > Chordata > Amphibia > Anura > Dendrobatidae > Ranitomeya > Ranitomeya imitator. The sequence goes on along the minus strand of NC_091290.1, from coordinate 40,735,076 downwards.
AAACCAGAAAGGCAAAAACGAAAAAGGGCTCCGGCATGAAGGGGTTAAAAAAAGCGTAAAAGCCATCCTAACAGATTCAAGGTGCACCCAAATTCTAACTAGTGATGAGCGAACGTGCTCAGATAAGGTGTAATCCCTTCATGCTCGGGTGCTAACTGAGTATCTTCGGCGTTCTCAAAAAATATGCTAGAGTCCCCGCGGCTGCTCGACAGACACAACACATTCAGGGATTGCCTAACAAACAGAAAATCCCCGAGTGTGTTGCAGCTGTCGAACAGCCAGAAAACATGCAGCTGCAAGGACTCGGACATATTTTCCAGCATGCCGAAGATACCCAGTTAGCACCCGAGCATGCTCATATAACACCTTATCTGAGTATATTCACTCAGAACTAGTCCTGATCAAGGGGGTAATTATAATATGTTTCATGGGGTGCAACTGCACCCAGACCCTGGAGCCTAGGGGTCCCAAAGCTATAATTAGGGGCCCCGTTGTATGTTTTGTATTGGGGCCATAAGCTTCAAGTTACGCCACTGGTTCTGACATTCCAGGAAAGTGACTGCGGACGTGTGACCAATTCCTTGTGGGTCAGAGACCAGGACCATGCTGATTCTTGGCACTATGTGTTATGCCAGAAAAAAAGTTTGTGGGTAAAACCCCTTTAAGTGTTATCAGTCCTTTTGTAGCTGGTATAATAAGACATATGTGCCCCCCAGTGCTTTGTAGCAGGAAGACGTATGGACCGTGTGCATCCTGATTTGGGGTAGTATTGGGGGTATAGTCAGGATGTTGTCTCTGATGTAGAATAATACGGGAATCTCCATGAAAACTCCCTTCTCATTGTTACCAAACATTGTCTGATGTCGTCCGAGTGTTTCCTCATCGAGAAGTTTCACGCGTCAGAGACTTAAATACGGGAGCAGCAGAGAATGACAGGAGGAGACTGCAGTCATCGTTCCTGTAAGACAGCGCTCCGGGGACTGGTGAGTACTGAGCTCTAATATCAGGGCATTCTGTATGACATATATATTATTATATTATATATATATATTATACTGTATAAGCATTACACAGATCTCAAGAGTCTCTGTGCCTGTGGAAATCCCTTTAAATGGCCTTAGGTATATATATCAAAAGAACACATAAATAAAATATAGAAATATATTTTTTTACCTATATGCATGTACTTTGGACCATAAATCATTTTTGTAATTGGGTTTCATTCAAAATTTTGCATGAGAAAGGCTCATTTGTAGCCGAAACGTCGCCCAGACGTGTGGGTTGATTAAAATCCTGCACATTTTGCCACTGAAACAATGGAGTGCTGCCTCTTTTTTGGAATTCTATGAAGTTTGGATAATCAATGGAGGGATTGTCTAGGGGCCTTGCACCCGAAGATAAGTATTTATACTGGGCTGTTCCTTTTTTTGTTTATATATATATATATATATATATATATATATATATATATAAATTTGCTGTTGAAACGTTGTAGTGCACCATTCTTCAGCTTTTCTTGTACGCTGTATTCCAAGCTTTGAATGGGGTTTCTGTTTTTAAAAATTAAAAAAAGGAAAAGATCTCTGCTTGCAGTCAGTGAATAATTGCAAGACTTGTGGATCCTCATAGCTCGCACATTGCGCGCTATGAGGACCCTACGGTGCTGACGCATGGAGCGGGCGGTCATGTGACTGCAAGTATGTGATATACTCCCGGCCACAATCCGACTAGACTGTGTTCAATACATTTGCATTGAGAAAGGCTGCGCCCATCTAGTCGGATTGTGGCCGGGAATATGTGTATAGCATACTTGCAGTCACATTACCCCCTGCTCCCTGCGTCGGCCCCTGAGAATCCTCACAGTGCGCGCTGTAAGGAATCAGAAGTCTTCAGTCCCATAGAGAGACTGTAGACTTGTAGTTTCAGACTGGACAGCCCCTTTAATGTATTGATAGTTTCTATAATCCTGGTAAGGCTACGTTCAGACTAGCGTTGTGCGCCGCTGCGTCGGCGACGCAACGCACGACGCACGCAAAAACGCGGCAAAACGCACGCAAAAACGCTGCGTTTTGCGACGCGTGCGTCGTTTTTTGCCGAAAATCGGACGCAAGAAAAATGCAACTTGTTGCGTTTTCTTGGTCCGACGCTTGCGGCAAAAAAGACGCAAGTGTCGCAAAACGCAACAAACAAAAACGCATGCGTCCCCCATGTTAAACATAGGGGCGCATGACGCGTGCGTCGCCGCTGCGTCGCCCGACGCTAACCCGACGCACACTAGCACATCGCTAGTCTGAACGTAGCCTTAATCACTATGAGACTCTATAGGCTCCCATACACACTAGACTAAAGGTGTCCAAACCAGCCGATATCAAATGTGTGACTAGAAGGTAGGGTGCACTACACAAAATTCTATGGGAAATATAGAAAGCCGGGTGCCTAGAAAATATATATCAATGTGCGGAAAGAAAAAGACCTATGCATAAAAGGCGCACACCTCAATATAGGAAAAATATGCAAAATATCTTTACTGACCACAAAAAGCACACAGCGAGTAAAAACATTTAAAAGTCAAAAAAGTGACAATACTACAACCCTGGTACCCGAAAAGTCCATAAGACTATAGAAAATATATGAGATACAATCCAAAAGGAATAAATGCAATATATAAATAACAATGACTCAAGCCCCAGTATATGTATCACATGAGAGGATTGTCCCCAATGCCGTGAATCACAATCAAATTGAATGGGAAAGTATAAGCAGGTTGCGGGATGCAGTGACGGACAGGAGGCAGACCAAGGGTTAACAAGGAGTTTAATAATAGTTACTCCTCGCAGGGAGATATGTACACAAGGAGCAAGGTTATACCTAATATAGAGAGAACTAATAGGGGGAACAGGGGAGAATAATACAAATTATACTCTCAACACTTTGGGCATCCGCCACGGGTGTGCTCCTGCCCGTCACTGAGGACATTTAGATTACGTGACAAAAAAAAGGATCTGTTACAGTTCTGTGAAAACAATGGGGGGAACTAAGCTGGCGTTAACGGTGTCCTCCTGTGGTCCTGATGATGGCGGTGTCCTCTGGTGGTCCTGGCGGTGGCGGTGATAGTCTGTGGTATTATCATGGGCACTGGCCCCAACGGATGAAGGGAGGAATGGTCTCTTCCCTCAGCGGTGAGGGTCCCTACAGTGCCGGACCCTGTGACATGTTCCAACACACTCTATAATGGCCAGCTCGGTCCGCTGTGCCGTACCAATGAGCGTCTGTATCCCGTAGACCGAATTTGCCTCTCCCGGTCAGTACTCCTGGCCGGGGCGGTCTTGTCAGCGTCGTCGGCTGAGTCAGTAGTCTCTTAAAGGTCCGCGATTTTATCGAGGACAGCGTTATCAGTGGTGTCTCAGCAGGACCCCGTCGGTCGTTTCCTGTCAGCGCGTCCTCTCATCCCCGGCTCCAGTCAGCGCCACCCCGTCGCCTCACAGCTGATCTACTCTGACAGGACCCTTGCACCCGTGCAGTTCCCGCCTGAACTGCTTGAACTTCTGCATGGGCATTAACGGTCTGCTTAGCCACGCCCCCTTCTCTCAAGCACAGGGACACCCCAAGCTCTCCCCCCTGTATCCTAGGAGACAGACCCGACGGTTACGGACCCATTACGGATGAGGCAAACCTGGTTAGTTTCTCCCCCTTACAAATATACAGCTCAAAAAATACACACAATGTGAAAATCTACGTGGCCAAAGTTGGGCGTCCCCAAAATTGGCAGACAATAATATACAAAAAGACTCAGCAAGGTGTAAGCCCTAAAATGGCACTAAATAAGGCAATGAACCCCACAAGTAATGTAGTGACCTGTAATATCACAATAATAACACCAAATAAATAATGACACCAAAAGATATGATAGTCTAAGGTGAAAGAAATATATAGCACTATATATTTCTTTCACCTTAAACTATCATATCTTTTGGTGTCATTTATCTCATTATGACCCCCATTCCTTATATGATATTACAGGTCACTACATTACCTGTGGAGTCTATTGCCTTACTTAGTACCATTATAGGGCTTACACCCTGATGAGTCTTTTCGTATACTACTGTCTACCAATTTTGGGGACGCCCAACTTTGGACACATATATTTTCATATTGTGTGTATTTATTGAGCTGTATATTATTCCCATTCAATTTGACTGTGATTCACAGCATTGGGGACAATCTTCTCATTGTTAATTACTGTATATATTTCATATATTCCTTTTGGATTGTATCTCATATATTTTCTATAGTCATATGGACTTTTCTGGTACCAGGGTTGTTGTATTGTCACTTTTTGACTTTTAAATGTTTTTACTCACTGTGTGCTTTTTTTGTGGTCAATAAAGATATTTTGCATATTTTTCCTATATTGAGGTGTGCGCCTTTTATGCATAGGTCTTTTTCTTTACAACCAGCCGATATCAGCCAACAGTCTATTCTAATGTATATAGGAGCCTCCTGGTAGACCTATTGGGTTTGTGACCCTTCTTGAGCACTCCCGTCTAAGCTGGAGCACAATATATCCCTCAAACCTAAAATAAAGGTGGTCATAGACATAACATATAAGTTGGCTATCCATGATTGCAGTCTATCACCCCCCACCCCCACCCAAAGCTCGGCTTCATTAAGAGTTCTTGTGTCCTTGGGAGAAATGAGGAATTTGCTGTTGGACACATCCGGTAAAGGATTACCCTGATACCAAAAAGATCGGGAGTTAGAACTGTAACCACTCGACCCTTCTATCATTTAGCTGTTGCGTTTTGTCTTATCATAAAACTAATTTATTCTGCACGTGCTTACTAAATTGGGTTTTGGAGACGAAAATGGAACAGTACAAAGTAACAATATCTCTTTACTTTGTTGCAGGTATCATGATTCTTCGATCTGTTGTTCTACTGATTGTAACTGTTTCCTCTTCACATTCCCTTCAAGCTGCCAAATATCAGAATATTTACTCCAGCAATGGCCTAGGTTTAGTGTCTGTGCCATCTGTCCCTCCTGATACACAAGTTCTTTCACTCTCCTTCAATCAGATTTCATCTGTATCCCCGGACTCTTTCCAAAACCTTCTCCAGCTCAAAGTTCTCAATCTTGGTGCCCAAATTACTAATGGATCATTCTTTGTTGAGAAATCTGCTTTTCAAAACGTGCCAAACCTCACCGCCCTCGACCTCGGCAGCAACCGCAACCTCAGGTTACATCCAGATTCTTTCCAAGGTCTGTCCAGACTAGAGACCCTTCTTCTTGACCATTGTGGACTGAATGAGTCCATCCTGGAGTCTGGGTTCTTGAGTGAGTTAACGTCTCTGAAGATGCTTGACCTGTCATACAATAATCTGCACCGGCTGCAGCCACATTCCTGTTTCCTTGGGTTGCATTCACTTTCCTACATTATTTTGAAGCTCAACAAAATCGGTGATCTGTGTGGAGATGCTCTCCAGAATCTGCGAGGAAGAAGACTGGAGCTACTTGACCTCTCATCGAATCCTCTCCAGGTTCCTAAGCCTTCCATGTGCCACAACCCATTTAGAAACATAACATTGGGCACTCTAGATATCTCGTCAATGCCCTGGAATGCAGAAAAGGTAGAAAATTTCTTTAAAATTATTTCTGGGACTCAAGTGAAGCATGTTCAGATGAGGAACACTGCTGCGTTAGGAAGTGGGTATCACTTTAGTAACTTGAAGAATCCAGACAAAAACACATTTTCCGGCCTCCGCCTAAGTAATGTCTACATTCTTGACATATCACGTAGTTACATTTCAGAATTGCCATCAGACATTTTTTCTGTATTTCCAAATCTACTGTCTCTTGACTTGTCCTCAAGCCAAATCAACCACATCAGCCCTGGAGCATTTTCCGGATTATCACAACTCATCAGCCTCAATATGTCTGGAAATCTCATTGGAGAAATTACGAGAAGCAGTTTTTCAAGTCTGTCATCTTCTCCTCTTATGACCCTAGATCTCAGTTCCAACCATATTGGAGTAATACAATATCAAGCCTTGAACGGCCTCGTCTCCTTGGATTCCTTGAGTTTAAGAGATAATGCCCTCACGGAAATCCCACTGGTTGAGCTTCCGAGTTTACAATTTGTCTTATTAAAGCAAAATCGCATCTCCAGCCCTATCGGTCTTACCTCCTTCAGCCCTAACTGTACTTTTGTGGATCTTTCGAGTAACCGTCTGACCGATCTGCGAAGCTTGTGGGAAATACTTAAGTTACGTTCTCTAAAACAACTTTTGCTCGGCAGTAATGAGCTCTCGTGGTGTTCGCCCAATACCACAAAACTTTTTAACAGTTCCCTTCTTTATTTGGATCTATCAGATAATGACCTAGGACAAGTCTGGAATAATGGCCAATGTTCAGACATTTTTATACCTCTGGCCTCACTGGAAACCCTTAATCTTGCAAAGAACCACATTTTCTCTTTGCCTGAAAGTTTATTCAGTGAGTTAAAAAGTCTCCAAACTTTGGACTTGTCAAGAAATAATCTTAGACTTATCCATCAAGATTTATTCACTGACCTAAGGACACTAAAGTCCCTCAATATAGGGGGCAACAACCTTGTCACCCTGTCTTCTTCAAGTTTTACGCCTCTGGTGTCCTTACAAAGCCTTGACCTATCCGATGTATCCCCCATATGTACCTGTGCCCTTAATGAATTTTGGCACTGGATAATATCAACTAAAGTGACGGTGAAAGTCAATAATAGCGATGAGATCTCATGTCTCAGACTGTTTCCACCAGTGCGAGAAATACCAATGGTCATTTACTTTAATGAATGTTAATTGCTTGTATTTTTCTATATACAGTAACATAAAACCTGCATCATTTACTTTTCTTTTCAATGTTTTTATTATTAAGAATCAGAAAAAAAATGACAACAAAGTGTAAAACAGTTGCAATGATACATTATGACCAAGCTTTCCGACTAATTATAAGAATAAGGCTATGTGCACACGTATAATGGTCCATTGCAGATTTTTCCGCAGCGGATTTGATAAATCTGCAGGGCAAAAACGCTGCATTTTTGCTGCAGATTTATCGCAGATTTACAGCGGTTTTTCTGCGGATTTCAAAGCGGTTTTCTATAGGAGCAGCTGTAAAACCGCTGCGGAATCCGCAGAAAGAAGTGACATGCTGCAGAATGTAAACCGCTGCGGAATGTAAACCGCAGTGTTTCCACGCGTTTTATTCCACAGCATGTGCACAGCGTTTTTTGTTTCCGATAGGTTTACATTGTAATGTAAACTCATGGGAAACTGCTGCGGATGCACAGCTGCGGAAACGCTGCGGATCCACAGCTGCGGAAACGCTGCGGATCCGCAGCGTTTTCCGCATCATGTGCACATACCCTAACCCTAAGCAAACATCTGCTGAAATACTTATAAGATGGGCTATGACTGGTCACTACCGCAATAGTAGTCAAGCAAATGATTCTTACTTTTTGATTAACCCCTTCACCCACAAGGGTTGTTTGCAAGCCAATTTTTACAATTCTGACCACTGTCCCTTTATGAGGTAATAAATCTGGAACGCTTCCATGGATCCCGGTGATTCTGACATTGTTTTTTTGTGACATATTGTACTTCATGATAGCGGTAAAATTTATTTGATATGACTTGCGAGTATTTATGAAAAAAAACGGTAATTTGGTGATAATTTTCAAAATTGTGCAATTTTCCAACTTTGAATTTTCATGCCCTTAACCCCTTTACCCTCAAGGGTGGTTTGCACGTTAATGACCGAGCCAATTTTTACAATTCTGACCATTGTCCCTTTATGAGGTTATAACTCTGGAACGCTTCAACGGATCCTGATGATTCTGAATTTGTTTTCTCGTGACATATTGTACTTCATGATAGTGGTAAAATTTCTTTTGATATTACCTGCGTTTATTTGTGAAAAAAAAAACAAATTTGGCGAAAATTTTGAAAATTTTGCAATTTTCCAACTTTGAATTTTTATGCCCTTTAATCACAGAGATATGTCACACAAAATACTTAATAAGTAACATTTCCCACATGTCTACTTTACATCAGCACAATTTTGAAACCACATTTTTTTTTGTTAGGGAGTTATAAGGGTTAAAAGTTGACCAGCAATTTCTCATTTTTACAACACCATTTTTTTTAGGGACCACATTACATTTGAAGTCATTTTGAGGGGTCTATATGATAGAAAATGCCCAAGTGTGACACCATTCTAAAAACTGCACCCCTGAAGGTGCTCAAAACCACATTCAAGAAGTTTATTAACCCTTCAGGTATTTCACAGGAATTTTTGGAGTTTAAAAAAAATGAACAACTTTTTTTCACAAAAAATTTACTTCAGCTCCAATTTGCTTTATTTTACCAAGGGTAACAGGAGAAATTGGACCCCAAAAGTTGTTTTACAATTTGTTCTGAGTACGCTGATACCCCATATGTGGGGGTAAACCACTGTTTCGGTGCATGGCGGAGCTCGGAAGGGAAGGACCACTGTTTCAGACTTTTCAATGCAAAATTGACAGGAATTGAGATCGGACGCCATTTTGCATTTGGAGAGCCACTGATGTGCCTAAACAATGGAAACCCCCCAATTATAACTGAAACCCTAATCCAAACACACCCCTAACCCTAATCCCAACCCTAATCCCAACCATAAATGTAATCCAAACCCTAACCCTAGCCCCAACCCTAATGGGAAAATGGAAATACATTTTTAAAATTTTATTATTTTTCCCTAACTAAGGGGGTGATGAAGGGGGGTTTGATTTACTTTTATAGCAGTTTTTTTAGTGGATTTTTCTGATTGGCAGCCGTCACACACTGAAAGACGCTTTTTGTTGCAAAAACTAGCTTTTGCGTCTCCACATTTTGAGAGCTATAATTTTTCCATATTTTGGTCCACAGAATCATGTCAGGTCTTGTTTTTTGCGGGACGAGTTGACGTTTATATTGGAACCATTTTCGGGCACGTGACATTTTTTGATCGCTTTTTATTCCGATTTTTGTGAGGCAAAATGGCCAAAAACCAGCTATTCATGAATTTCTTTTTTTTGGGGGGGAAGGGGGGGGGGGGGGCGCTTATACCGTTCCGCGTTTGGTAAAATTGATAAAGCAGTTTTCTTCTTCAGGTCAGTATGATTACAGCGATACCTCATTTATATTTTTTTTATGTTTTGGCGCTTTTATACGATAAAAACTTTTATATAAAAAATAATTATTTTTGCATCGCTTTATTCTGAGGACTATTACTTTTTTATTTTTTCGCTGATGATGCTGTATGGCGGCTCGTTTTTTGCGGGAGAAGATGACGTTTTCAGCGGTACCATGGATATTTATATCCTTTTCTTTGATCGCGTGTTATTCCACTTTTTTTTTTCGGTGGTATGATAATAAAGCGTTGTTTTTTGCCTCTTTTTTTGTGACGACAGTTTTATAGGTCGGGTTATTACGGACGCGGCGATACTAAATATGTGTACTTTTATTGTTTTTTTTTTCATTTAGATAAAGAAATGTATGCATTGGAACAATATTTTTTTTTCTTTATTTAGGATTTTTTTATTTTTTTTTACACATGTAAATATTTTTTTTTTTTTTACTTTTTTACATTGCCCCAGGGGGGGACATCACACTATAGTAACAGATCACTGATCTGACACTTTGCACGGCGCTGTGTCAAATCAGCAATCTGACAGGCAGGGCTGCATGCTTACAAGTGACCTACCTTACCTGTGAGTATCACACAGCCAAAAAATAAGTACACCGGCCTCCAATGCCAAAACTTGGAGCAGAGATATATGACGGCTGTTACAGTGGGTAAAATCCTGGAAGGCATTCTAAGGGATGATATACTGGAGTATCTGAAGAGGAATAACCTCATGACCCAGTATCAGCACGGGTTTACTAGGGACCGTTCATGTCAGACTAATCTTATCAGCTTCTATGAAGAGGTAAGTTCCGGACTGGACCAAGGGAACCCAGTGGATGTAGTGTATATGGACTTTTCAAAAGCTTTTGATACGGTGCCACACAAAAGGTTGATACATAAAATGAGAATAATGGGGATAGGGGAAAATATGTGCAAGTGGGTTGAGAGCTGGCTCAGGGATAGGAAACAAAGGGTGGTTATTAATGGAGCACACTCGGACTGGGTCGCGGTGCACAGTGGGGTACCACAGAGGTCAGTATTGGGCCCTCTTCTTTTTAACATATTTATTATTGATCTTGTAGGGGGCATACAGAGTGGAATTTCAATATTTGCAGATGACACTAAACCCTGCAGGGTAATCAATACAGAGGAGGACAATTTTGTATTACAGGATGATTTATGTAAACTAGAAGCTTGGGCTGATAAATGGCAAATGAGCTTTAATGGGGATAAGTGTAAGGTCATGCACTTGGGTAGAAGTAATAAGATGTATAATTATGTGCTTAATTCTAAAACTCTGGGCAAAACCGTCAATGAAAAACACCTGGGTGTATGGGTGGATGACAAACTCATATTCAGTGGCCAATGTCAGGCAGCTGCTACAAAGGCAAATAAAATAATGGGATGCATTAAAAGAGGCATAGATGCTCATGAGGAGAACATACTTTTACCTCTATACAAGTCACTAGTTCGACCACACTTAGAATACTGTGCACAGTTCTGGTCTTCGGTGTATAAGAAAGACATAGCTGAACTGGAGCGGGTGCAGAGAAGAGCGACCAAGGTTATTAGAGGACTGGGGGGTCTGCATTTGTCCAATCCTATCCAGGGGACAGAGAGAGAGATAACATCTGTGAGGACCTTATGTGAAGCTTTAGGCAGTAAGGGACTACACCACTACAGTGCAAAGGAAGGCTTTTATTCTTCACCTGGACAAGGGGACTTTGGATTTGCTTCCAAACTGGCCGGACCCTACCTGCCCTGTGGTCTGGTGCTCTGGACTGCGGATGCTGAAGTCTTCAGTAAAGGTAAAGAGACTGCAACCCAGTATCCTTGTTCTTTTCCGTGCTACTCACCATTCACCATCTATACACCGGGAAGCCCTAGGGATACACTTCACCAGTGGGAAGTTATGCCATCGAGCTGCCATAACATCACCCCAGCGGACCCCTTAAAGCAGCGTCGGTCACCCTGACCAAATACCACAGGTGGCGTCACGAACACAAACTTTATCCCTTTTTATACGGACGTCCCAGGGCCACAGACCGGGTCAGCCACCGTGACATCTGTTGTGAATTCTGTGGTCAAGCTCCCTCCTGTGGTCATGAGTGGTACTTCGGCTGGTTCTGTCTGTGAGCTTCCTCTGGTGGATGTGAGTGGGGCTGCGGCTTCTGAGTTTCCTTCCTCAGGTGACGAGGTTAAGTCGTTAGGTGCTGCTCTATTTAACCCCACCTAGTTCTTTGTTCCTGGCCTCCAGCCAATGTTATTGGTCTTTCTTTCTCCTGGATCGTTCTTGTGGCCTGTCTGCCCTGCATAAGCTAAGTTTTGCTTGTGTTACTTTTGTTTGCTTTATTTTCTGTCCAGCTTGCTATATTGGTTTTTCTTGCTTGCTGGAAGCTCTGAGACGCAGAGGGAGCACCTCTGTACCGTTAGTCGGTGCGGAGGGTCTTTTTGCCCCTCTGCGTGGTTGTTTGTAGGTTTTTGTGCTGACCGCAAAGCTATCTTTCCTATCCTCGGTCTATTCAGTAAGTCGGGCCTCACTTTGCTAAAATCTATTTCATCTCTGTGTTTGTATTTTCATCTTAACTCACAGTCATTATATGTGGGGGGCTGCCTTTTCCTTTGGGGAATTTCTCTGAGGCAAGGTAGACTTATTTTTCTATCTTCAGGGCTAGCTAGTTTCTCAGGCTGTGCCGAGGCGCCTAGGTTCTGGTCAGGAGCGCTCCACAGCTACCTTTAGTGTGGTATGATAGGATTAGGGATTGCGGTCAGCAGAGTTCCCACGTCTCAGAGCTCGTCCTATGTTAGTAACTATCAGGTCACTTTGTGTGCTCTTAACCACTAGGTCCATTGTGGTTCTGAATCACCTGTTCATAACAGACATCCCCTTGTGAACCGCAGGACCCGGTACCGAGTACCCCACTGCCCTGACTGGGTGCTCCAATAGCGCTGTATAGAATTTGAGTATCACACAGCCAAAAAATAAGTCCACCGGCCTCCAATGCCAAAACTTGGAGCAGAGATATATGACGTCTGTAACAGAAATACCACACTGGCATCGGAGGAATAGGTGGGACAGCCCGGCGTGCGGCCACACCAGACTGCGGTCTCCATGGCTCACAGGCAGGAGATCACAGGAGACACAGGCGAGCCGACTGTGAGTATCACAGGCAACACAACAGGAGGGCAGACGAGTCGCGACGCCTGCGACACCGTAAGGAAGCTCCAGCCGAGGATCCCCGCTCGTACCGCACAGAACGTGGAGCAGAGGTAAGGGGGATCCCGCCTGCCACTGAACGCTGACCGCACAGCACAGACCGCAATCTATGCACCCTGTAGCGAACTTGCCCAGAGCGGTTGATCTTAACCCTGAAGCCTGCCGCAATCCTGAGCCTGGTAAAGGGGAGCCTCGGGAGGAACTGGAGGGAGTGTGGCTGGAACCCGGGATTGCTCCCGCCCTGGCGCCATAGCCTGGAGACTTTTTCCCGCCAAAAATACTCACCGCCATCTTGGTAGACTGGCTATTGAAGGGGCAACTCGGCTTTGTGCCCTGAGTTTGGATGTGGGGCTGTCTGTGCTGGGCTTTTGTGGCACGAATCGGATGCTACATTGACTTTATTTTATACTGCGCAAATCACTATTAATTTTATTCTCTGGATTCCCCAGTGTCTACCAAACTGTGTAATTTTATATAAAGACACTGGAGTAAGCATTAAGGGGATTCTGGTGACATCTTATGGCGAATCCTAGAATAACAACAGAGATATATACTATACCCACAATAACATCTTTTTGTGGACCGTCTTGCAGGAATCTGTGCACGTCCCCAATAAATACTGAGACATACAGGAACTTGACCCGAGATGGGCTTGCTGATGAGGGTCTAGACTCCATGAAGAGATTGCTCCACTCTCCCATATCCCATCAAAATTATAGATACACAACATTAACTGCAGACATCTATGGGTAAAACCAGACGGATCCCTGAACAGAAGGCAAATTTAACTGGGGAGACCACTTCAGAGGATATGAAACGCTATCTAAACCCAACTCCCCAGTCTAGACACACAAGGTCCACAATGACGCCTTCTACTAATCGAGAAAACTCTCCATCTAAGGAGTCAACGGGTACACGTGGTTTGCTTGCTGATGACTTTGAGGAGGACAACACGGATCTGGAGGAAATGAATATTGTAGAATTAAGCAAGTATATATAAAAGCTCTCCCCACAAAAAAAGATCTTGAAGGATTTGCTTGTAGACTTGAAAATTCATATAAGCAAGAATTCCTTGTAGATTGTAAGCTTGCGAGCAGGGACCTCACTCCTAACGTCACTGTTTAAATTGTCTTAACTTGTACTGAATTTATTGTCTGTACATGTCCCCGCTTAATTGTAAAGTGCTGCGGAATATGTTGGCGCTATATAAATAAAAATTATTATTATAATTATTATTATCTAACAAAGCAGGATATAATCCACAAGAAGGACCTAAAACTTAACTTTTATTATCTCCAAAAAGCATATAAAGTGCCCGTTTAAAAACACCTAAGTGAAAAAAAATCACAAACATAACACCACAAGACACAGAAAGGGGAGGGAATAAAAAACTGATGTAAATGGAATCCATTGCTCCTGTGGGAACCTATCCTAATAAATGTGGAAATGTGATTCTAAACCCAATAGTACATAACCGGTACCGTACCTGGATTGCACAAAAATATAGGTATGAAAGAATCACCACACAAAGCACAATGTCAAACCGTAATTGCACGTATATAGGTATAGAGAGTGTAACACAAGTGCTGTATAAGCTATGCCAGCGTATGAAAGAAATGTGTATCGCTGGGACCTAACCCCAAACCAAGATGAAGAGGGGGTATATAGAAAGTGTATCTAAATATACAACACAGTATGCTGTTAGATATAGGTAAAATAATAACCTGTACGATCTATATAATTACAGCTGTGTGTAAACGAATACACTTATCATCTTACCATGCACTTAGTGGACATTGCAACGGAAATGACATAAAATATACAAATGTACATCAGTATACAAAATAGCAGCAAAAATATATATGTGGCTCAAAGTGGCAAATAGCATGCACAGGTTACCATATGGCAGCGGGCCAATTATCCATAAATTGCCCCCTTAATCATGGAAACCTAATGTAATAGTGCAAATGGCCACATGCCTTATCCGCGTTAAAAGACAAAACACACCCTATGCATATTCAAATAGCACCAGACAGGGATAAAGATATCTGTGTTTGCTTCCAATAACAAGCGGAAAAAAGGTTAGATCTCACCCAATTCCCGGAGCAGCTGTACCATGTCGCTGCAAGGTTACCCGCGCTTTCAGAGGTGGGGGGGTGAATGACGAGCCACTATAGCGTCTCCCGACGCGTTTCATCCTATCTCGGACTCATCAGGGGAGTGTAAACCATAGCTGAAAATAGCTGCGTTACCTGTTCCCTGCCTGTGTCTCATACAAATAGTCCGAAAACCGGAAGTGCGTCAGACGCTCACAGTCAGCTTGTGACCGCGCATGACACACCTCCCTACACTGGACCGCGCATAAGAGAAGCGCACAGAGTGCGCCTGCGTGTGATGTACTAGGTAGGCAGAACGCCGAAGTCAGCTGTACGCCGCGCATAGTACCACCCTCCACGTCTGAGGTGCTCAGTAGCACTTGTGGAGTGCATATGTTGCGCATGCGTGTGACGTGGCTGGCGATATATTCTTGTACTTAACTACTTGTACTTAGGATGAAACGCGTCGGGAGACGCTATAGTGGCTCGTCATTCACCCCCCCCCCCCCACCTCTGAAAGCGCGGGTAACCTTGCAGCGACATGGTACAGCTGCTCCGGAAATTGGGTGAGATCTAACCTTTTTTCCGCTTGTTATTGGAAGCAAACACAGATATCTTTATCCCTGTCTGGTGCTATTTGAATATGCATAGGGTGTGTTTTGTCTTTTAACGCGGATAAGGCATGTGGCCATTTGCACTATTACATTAGGTTTCCATGATTAAGGGGGCAATTTATGGTTAATTGGCCCGCTGCCATATGGTAACCTGTGCATGCTATTTGCCACTTTGAGCCACATATATATTTTTGCTGCTATTTTGTATACTGATGTACATTTGTATATTTTATGTCATTTCCGTTGCAATGTCCACTAAGTGCATGGTAAGATGATAAGTGTATTCGTTTACACACAGCTGTAATTATATAGATCGTACAGGTTATTATTTTACCTATATCTAACAGCATACTGTGTTGTATATATTTTCGCTTTTCCTTCTTCTTTCCTCCCTTTTTTTCCTTCCCTAAGGGAGATGCACCAACCTAGACAAGATTAATATGACCCGTTCGATTAGGTTACAAACCCTTTTTACACATAGATGTTTATACCGTCATTTCCTATAGCATGAAAAACAGTCTTGGCCTTGTACTGTAGTATCTGCACAAATAGTTAATCACTTGGTATTTCTCTGTAATACTTTCAATTAGTAGTGTTGACAAATTTCTATCTACAACTTCTCATGATTATTTGGGATGGTGGAGGGGGGTTTATAGCTCACTTTAGGCTATCTTTCTCCTGATAGAGTTCCCAGGTAGTGCGCTACCAAAATCTACTTCACAAGTACATAACACATATAGAAGAATAGATTATTTCTTTATCTCACATAACTTACTAGATCTACCAGCGGAGGCCGAGATGGGCTCGATTCTGTGGTCAGATCATGCCCCAATATATTTTTCAATTTTGTTACATCCAAGTACAAAATCGGGCTTCTCATGGCGTCTAAATGAGAATTTACTCCAAGACATGTTATGTAAATCCGAGGTTGTAAAAATGATCTCTAACTTTATAATAGATCAAGATAGGGACTCCACATCTCCTCCTATGAAATGGGAAGCTTTAAAAAGCTTAATAAGGGGTGTAATTATTTCGCATGGTGCACGCTTAAAAAAGAGAGAGAATTGCAGAAATAATTAAATTATCAGATCAAATCCATAAATTAGAAACACAACATAAGCGAGACCTTAATGCGGTTACAATCGCACACCTATCTACAGCAAGGCAAAAGTTGCTTGTCATACTGCACCAAAAATCACGATGCCTTAGAGAAAGGCTCCAGAACCGCTTTTACCAATATGGAAATAAAAGCGGCAAACATTAACATTTATGAGAAAACATTTATGAGAAATCGCTCCTGTCAAACCAATCTAATCAGTTTTTATGAAGAGGTAAGCTATAGGCTGGACCACGGTGAGTCATTGGACGTGGTATATCTCGATTTTTCCAAAGCGTTTGATACCGTGCCGCACAAGAGGTTGGTACACAAAATGAGAATGCTTGGTCTGGGGGAAAATGTGTGTAACTGGGTTAGTAACTGGCTTAGTGATAGAAAGCAGAGGGTGGTTATAAATGGTATAGTCTCTAACTGGGTCGCTGTGACCAGTGGGGTACCGCAGGGGTCGGTATTGGGACCTGTTCTCTTCAACATATTCATTAATGATCTGGTAGAAGGTTTACACAGTAAAATATTGATATTTGCAGATGATACAAAACTATGTGAAGCAGTTAATACAAGAGAAGATAGTATTCTGCTACAGATGGATCTGGATAAGTTGGAAACTTGGGCTGAAAGGTGGCAGATGAGGTTTAACAATGATAGATGTAAGGTTATACACATGGGAAGAAGGAATCAATATCACCATTACACACTGAATGGGAAACCACTGGGTAAATCTGACAGGGAGAAGGACTTGGGGATCCTAGTTAATGATAAACTTACCTGGAGCAGCCAGTGCCAGGCAGCAGCTGCCAAGGCAAACAGGATCATGGGGTGCATTAAAAGAGGTCTGGATACACATGATGAGAGCATTATACTGCCTGTGTACAAATCCCTAGTTAGACCGCACATGGAGTACTGTGTCCAGTTTTGGTCACCGGTGCTCAGGAAGGATATAATGGAACTAGAGAGAGTACAAAGGAGGGCAACAAAATTAATAAAGGGGATGGGAGAACTACAATACCCAGATAGATTAGCGAAATTAGGATTATTTAGTCTAGAAAAAAGACGACTGAGGGGCGATCTAATAACCATGTATAAGTATATAAGGGGACAATACAAATATCTCGCTGAGGATCTGTTTATACCAAGGAAGGTGACGGGCACAAGGGGGCATTCTTTGCGTCTGGAGGAGAGAAGGTTTTTCCACCAACATAGAAGAGGATTCTTTACTGTTAGGGCAGTGAGAATCTGGAATTGCTTGCCTGAGGAGGTGGTGATGGCGAACTCAGTCGAGGGGTTCAAGAGAGGCCTGGATGTCTTCCTGGAGCAGAACAATATTGTATCATACAATTAGGTTCTGTAGAAGGACGTAGATCTGGGGATTTATTATGATGGAATATAGGCTGAACTGGATGGACAAATGTCTTTTTTCGGCCTTACTAACTATGTTACTATGTTACTATATTAACCCACGTGGTCCAAACACATTTATCCCCTTCATTAAAGATAAGGTAGGAAAGAGGGAACATAACACCAGGGACATCCTTTTGGGGATATCTTTATCTCAAGAGGAGAGGGACAAGATCCTATTATTTACTTTTAGGACCTCGTTGTCCTCTGTGTCGCAGGAGAGGAGCTATAAGATCTTGTCGAGGTGGTATAGATGCCCTTCCTTGGTACATACTATGTTCCCGGTGATTCCAGATACATGCTGGAGATGCGCAGAGGAAAAGGGAACATATGTCCATATCTGGTGGGATTGTCCGCCCATAAAGAAATTGTGGATGTCAATCTTTGATCTCTATAATAAACTATCTATTCGTAAGGCCCGGCCCACAGCAGAATCAGCCCTCTTGTCCTTATGTGACTTGTCGATATCTGGGTTTAAAAAGAACCTCCTCAGACATTTCCTCACCGCCACTAGGAACTTGATTCCCCGGTATTGGAAACAAGAAAAATTCCCCTCATGTTCTGAATTTTTTTGCAGAACTTAACAATATTTATAGAATGGAGCAATTGATAAATCAGACTACCGGGGATCCTATAAAATTCTACAATACCTGGGCTCCATGGATTGCATTCAGAGAAACTCCAGAATTAGTCATATGGCTATCTAGACCCTGACCTATATTTGAAATAGCTCCAGATGTTTTTACATTCTGAACACTGTTCATCTAAGTTAACCTGCTTCCATGATCTGAAACCAATTTTAACAATTTATCATCTTCTCCATCGTTGGTCGGAGCTGGGGGTCCGCCCGAGGGAGGGAATCCAGCTCCCCCATACCCAATTTCCTATAATATACCTTCTTGTCCTTATCTCTATTCTTTTCTTTTTCTCTTCTTTCCTCTTTTCATTATCTTTCCTTCTTTCAAAATCTCCTCATCTTACATGCGATATCTACTATCAATACATGTAATTTAGTTTTTGGAGTTACGAATAGTTTTCCCGATGATTGCTTATTATAATCATAACTAGATGGTGGCCCGATTCTAACGCATCGGGTATTCTAGAATATGCATGTCCACGTAGTATACTGCCCAGTACGTAGTATATTGCCCAGTCACGTAGTATATTGCCCATCCACGTAGTATATTGCCCAGCCACGTAGCATATTGCCCAGTCACGTAGTATATTGCCCAGCCACCTAGTATAGTGCCCAGCTATGTAGTATATTGCCCAGTCACGTAGTATATTGCACAGCGACGTAGTATACAGCACAGAGCCACGTAGTATACAGCAGACACGTGGTATACTGCCCAGTCACGTGGTATATTGCCCAGCCACATAGTATATTGCCCAGCCACATAGTATATTGCCCAGCCACGTAGTATATTGCCCAGCCACGTAGTATATTGCCCATCCACATAGTATATTGCCCAGTCACGTAGTATATTGCCCAGCCACGTAGTATATTGTCCAGCTACGTAGTATATTGCCCAGCCACATAGTATATTGCCCAGCCACGTAGTATATTGCCCAGCCACGTAGTATATTGCCCAGCCACGTAGTATATTGCCCAGCCACGTAGTATATTGCCCAGCCACGTAGTATATTGCCCATCCACATAGTATATTGCCCAGTCACGTAGTATATTGCCCAGCCACGTAGTATATTGTCCAGCTACGTAGTATATTGCCCAGCCACGTAGTATATTGCCCAGCCACGTAGTATATTGCCCAGCCACGTAGTATATTGCCCAGCCACGTAGTATATTGCCCAGCCACGTAGTATATTGCCCAGTCACGTAGTATATTGCCCAACCACGTAGTATATTGCCCAGCCACGTAGTATATTGTCCAGCTACGTAGTATATTGCACAGCGACGGAGTATACAGCACAGAGCCACGTAGTATACAGACTTAAAATAAAAAATAAACATATACTCACCCTCCGAAAGCTCGTTGAAGTCCTGGCCCTGTATGCGGTGCACGCAGCAGCTTCCGGTCCCAGGGTTGGTATGGGCGCAGGACCTGTGATGACGTCGCGGTCACATGACCGTGACATCATGGCAGGTCCTTCTCGCAGGACCTGTGATGACGTCACGCTCACATGACCGTGACGTCATGGCAGGTCCTTCTCACATACCATCCTTGCCACCGGAACCTGCCGCTTGCATGGAGCGCTCACCGGAGCGTCGCGAGGGGCGGGAAAGACGGAGGAAGGTGAGTATATAATGATTTTTTTATTATTTTTAACATTAGATCTTTTTAATATTGATGCTGCATAGCACATGCTGTAGCAACGTTTCGGCTCAAATGAGGGCTTGAAAAAGACTCATTTGAGCCGAAACGTTGCTACAGCATGTGGGTTTGAAATAAAACCACATTTTTTTTCACCTTTAAGCTATGGAGTGCTGCCTGCATTTTTCCCCATGTCTATTATCCATCTATTATCTATTTATTTATCTAACTATCTATCTATATATTATCTATCTATCTATTCTATCTACAGTGCCTTGCGAAAGTATTCGGCTCCCTGGAACTTTCAACCTTTTCCCACATATCATGCTTCAAACATAAAGATACCAAATGTAATTATTGGTGAAGAATCAACAAGTGGAACACAATTGTGAAGCTGAATGAAATTTTTTGGTTATTTTAATTTTTTGTGGAAATTCAAAAACTGAAAAGTGGGTCGTGCAATATTATTCGGCCCCTGTAACTTAATACTTTGTTGTGCCACCTTTTCCTGCGATTACAAGTTACTTGGGGTTTGTCTCTCTCAGTTTTGTACATCGAGAGACTGAAATTCTTGCCCATTCTTCCTTGGCAAACAGCTCGAGCTCAGTGAAGTTTGATGGAGATCGTTTGTGAACAGCAGTTTTCAGCTCTTTCCACAGATTCTCGATTGGATTGAGGTCTGGACTTTGACTTGGCCATTCTAACACCTGGATACGTTTATTTGTGAACCATTCCATTGTAGATTTTGCTTTATGTTTGGGATCATTGTCTTGTTGGAAGACAAATCTCCGTCCCAGTCTCAGGTCTTTTGCCGACTCCACCACGTTTTCTTCAAGAATGGTCCTTTATTTGGCTCCATCCATCTTCCCATCAATTTTATCCATCTTCCCTGTCCCTACTGAAGAAAAGCAGGCCCAAACCATGAAGCTGCCACCACCATGTTTGACAGTGGGGATGGTGTGTTCAGGGTGATGAGCTGTATTGCCTTTACGCCAAACATATCGTGTGGCATTGTTGCCAAAAAGTTCGATTTTGGTTTCATCTGACCAGAGCACCTTCTTTCACATGTTTGATGTGTCTCCCAGGTGGCTTGTTGCAAAGTTTAAACAACACCTTTTATGGATATCTTTGAGAAATGGCTTTCTTCTTGCCACTCTTCCATAAAGGCCAGATTTGTGAAGTGTATGACTGATTGTTGTCCTATGGACAGACTGTCCCACCTCAGCTGTAGATCTCTGCAGTTCATCCAGAGTGATCATGGGCCTCTTGGCTGCATCTCTGATCAGTCTTCTCCTTGTTTGAGATGAAAGTTTAGAGGGACGGACTGGTCTTGGTAGATTTGCAGTGGCATGATACTCCTTCCATTTCAATATGATCGCTTGCACAGTGCTCCTTGGGATGTTTAACGTTTTGGAAATCATTTTGTATCCAAATCCGGCTTTAAACTTCTCCACAACAGTATCACGGACCTGCCTGTTGTGTTCCTTGGTCTTCATGATGCTCTCTGTGCTTCAACTAGAACCCTGAGACTATCACAGAGCAGGTGCATTTATACAGAGACTTGATCACACACAGGTGGATTATATTTATCATCATTAGGCATTTAGGACAACATTGGATCATTCAGAGATCCACAATGAACTTCTGGAGTGAGTTTGCTGCACTGAAAGTAAAGGGGCCGAATAATATTGCATGCCCCACTTTTCAGTTTTTGAATTTCCACAAAAATGTAAAATAACCAATAAATTTCGTTCAACTTCACAATTATGTTCCACTTGTTGTTGACTCTTCACCCAAAATTTACATTTGGTATCTTTATGTTTGAAGCATGATATGTGGGAAAAGGTTGAAAAGTTTCAGGGAGCTGAATACCTTCGCAAAGCATTGTATCATAATCTATCTATTTATCTATCTAGAGATCAAAATTGGAACAGCTTCTAATATTACCACAATTGTTGTGCAGCGCTTCCCAAACCAAAGGTCCAATGGCTTCCAATAATAAGAATATTCTAATTTATCTATCTATCTATCTATCTATCTATCTATCATATGGGCCAATAAAGCCAACAGTTTTTGCTGTTCATTTTCTAGCTTTTTTATGTATCATAAGTTGGTTGAAATCTGTGGGTTACCAACTATAACTGCACTTTTGCCATCCATGAATCCATCCCTCCTTCCATGAATCTATCCATTCTTCCATGAATCCATCCCTCCTTCCACAGATCCATCCATCCTTTCACAAATCAATAAATTCTTTCACAAATTAATCCATCCTTCCATGAAGCCATCCATCCTTCCACAAATCCATCCATCCTTCCATGAATCCATCCCTCCTTCCATGAATCCATCCATCCTTCCACGAATCCATCGCTCCTTCCATGAATCCATCCCTCCTTCCACAAATCCATCTATCCTTCCACGAAGCCAGCCATTCATCATTCAAGGCAGCCAACCATCCTTCAAGCCAGCCATCCATCCATCCATCCATCCTTCAATGAGTCCATCCATCCTTCAATTTATCCATGCAGAATAGGTAGAAATATAGATGTCGGTGACAATACAATTAGTAGTGTGTATGTGTGCAAATTAGGGGACATGTATGTAATTAATAAAAGATTATTTTGGGGGGAATAACTGGCGTGGGCTCCAGCACAATTTTTAAAAGCAGAGAGGGAAAGCCAGCGACTGGGGGCCAATGTTTCTAGCCTGGGAAGGGGTTTATACCCATGGATCTTCCCAGGCTATGAATATCAGCCCAGCAGTTGTATATTTAATACTTTACTGGCTATTAAAAAAGGGGGACCCCCTCACAAAATGACGTGGGGTCCCCTATAATTAATAACCAGAAAACGCAATGCAGACAGCTGCGGGCTGATATTCATAGCCTAGGAAGGGACCATGGATATTGCACCCCCTGGCTACAAACATCAGCACTCAGCTGCTCCAGAAATGGCGCATCTGTAAGGCTATGTTCACATTAGCGTTACGCTAATGTGCGTCGCTGTTGCGTCGGCGACGCAGCGGCGACGCGCCCCTATGTTTAACATAGGGGACGCGTGCGTTTTTTTGTTAGCGTTTTTCGACATGTGCGTCGTTTTCGACGCTAGCGTCGGACGCACGAAAATGCAACAAGTTGCATTTTTCGTGCGTCCGATTTTCGTCAAAAAACGACGCACGCGTCGCAAAACGCAGCGTTTTTGGTGCGTCGCGCGTTGCGTCGCCGACGCACCGGCGCGCAACGCTAATGTGAACGTAGCCTTAGATGCACCAATTCCAGCACATAGCCTCTCTCTTCCCACTTCTCTGTAGTGGTGGAAAGCGGGGTAATGGGGGGTTAATATCACATTTGCATTGTAAGGTGACATCAAGCCTGTTTAGTAATGGAGAGGTGTCAATAAGACACCTCTCCATTACTAATCCTATAGTTGGTAATGGGTTAAAAAAAGACACAGACAGAAAAAAGTATTTTAATGAAATTAATCACTAAACACAGTTTGCCATCTTTATTACCCCTTAGTGACGGAGCCAATTTTTAAAAAAATCTGACCAGTGTCACTTTATGTGTTAATAACTCTGGAACGCTTCAACATGTCCCAGTGATTTTGAGATTGTTTTTTCGTGACACATTATACTTTATGATAATGGTAAGTTTAGGTCAATATGTTTTATGCTTACTTATAAAAAATATCAGAAATTTGAGAAAAATGTAAAAAAATTTGGAATTTTCAAACTTTTAATGATTATCTCTTTAATCCAAATAGTCATACCACAGCAAAACATTAATAAATAACATTTCCCACATGTCTGCTTTATATCAAGACCATTTGTAAAATGTTTTTTTTAATTTTGTTAGCCTTTTAGGAGGTTTAAAAATGTAGCAGTAATTTTTCAATGAAATTTACAAAATTTATTTTTTTAGGGACCTATCCAGGTTTGAAGTGTCTTTAGGGGACTCATACATTGGCAAACCCCCAAACGTGATACCAGTTAAACAGCACCCCCTTACATACTGAAAACTGCAGTCTGTCCGTCGATGTGTCCCATGCAGTAATCCATATCTGGGGATATACAGTTTGCAACCAGGACGGTGCTAAGATGCTACCGCCCCAGCTGCAATCTACTGGGGAATAAGGAGACGCTGCCGCACAGTATCAGTGACTACCGGTGACGTCACTGATGCTGCCTTCCCTGCCGGCCTGACCCGCGCTGAACTGTGTAGCGTAGGAAAATGCCTGCTCACTTTCCCATGCTGCTCTGCCAGAGATCGGCACAAGCAAGGGAGACCAATTTGTTTGTCGGGTTGGCACGATTACAGCGATAACTGATTTTTATTTTTTATGCTTTGTTATTTTTACACACCAAAAACATTATTTTACAAAAATGAATTTGTTTTTCCATCATCATCATATTCTGAGAACTGTAACTTTTTTATTATTTTGACGAATTAGATGTATTATAGATTTTTTATTGCGGGACGGTTTGGTGTTTTCATTTATCCTATTTTTTTTATATATGAGTTTTTCATCAGTTTTCAATCACTTTTTTGTGACTCACTGATGAAAAAGCTACATTCTTGGCAAGTGTTTTATTTATTTTTTTACGTTGTTCGACAAATGGAATAAATAACATGCCAGTTTTATAGAGTGGGTCGTTCCGGATGTGGCAAAACCAATTGTGTGTAAATTTCTTGATTAGTTATTATTATAAATGCTGCGTTTTCAGTGGTGAAATGGCTTTCCGTGATTTGCGTGCGCTTTTTTGTGCTTTTTTACATGTTTTATTTTACTTTTTTTCACTTTTGTACTTCGTCTCACTGTGGGACATGTATAATTTTTACTCTGATTGCCGCTCTCATACACTGTAGTACTTGTGTACTCTAGTGCATGAGTCTGTCAGTGTCTCACTGACACAGCCTGTGAGTTCCAGCTTATAACACGAAAATATGCCTAACCCTGGGGTTTTTTCGACTTATTTCCTTTTGTGGAAAAAAAAACTTGCATTTTACAGTACCAGCTTAGAGAATGAGATTTCTAAACTCTCAATCACACGTTGCATTTTTTTATTCCGTTTTTTATTTGAAGTTTGTCAATTCTTTCAGTTTTCCAGCGTTTTTCACCCATTCAACTGAATGAAAGAAAAAACAAAATGCTGCAAAAACACAAGTATTGTACGTAGCGTTTTTCCTGCTACCACTCTGGTTTTAGGGGTAGAATAAAATGCTGCAAAAATGCATCATGTGAACATACCCTTATCCTGGTTGTGTTCAAGCTGGAAATAAAATAGAATGTCCATAATAACATGGAGACATAATTCATTCTATGGTTTTCCACTTTCAGAATTACTAGGCAGCATCTATTTGAACAGAGCCGCCCATGAAGATTCTATTGCAAGATTTCACGATGACATCACTCATGACGCTATTATGACATCACTCGTGATGCCGGCTATTATGACATCATGGAACACAGACTCTACTTATAGAACTCGCACAGTGTCACGGGTGTCATTGTTTGACTCTATAGCTGGTGAATTGTGCGCACTTGCACTTACTTGCTATTGTTTGACTCTATAGCTGGTGAACTGTGCGCACTTGCACTTACTCGCTATGGCTGATTATCTTCTTGATAAACTTCAGGTAGACGCACTATGGGGGATTATTATCAACAATTTCCCTGACTTTGAGCTTCTACCACCCGATGGCGTCCTCAGCTTCACTCACCGGCTGGTGGTGCGGCTAGTAAAGGACTGCCTGACCAAATACCACCGAGGTCATCTCACCTCAGAATATCTGAGAGATTTACCTCAGAACATCAGGACATTACTACAGCAGGTAAGTTCCGGACGCTCCGCACAAATATTCTCCATAATAATAGATAATAATGGCGGGATAGAAGTTTCTTCTTTCCTCCAATATAAAACACCACTAATCCCCAGATATGGCGTCATTGTATCTGCAGACAGAGGAGCAAATGTCACATAAAATGGCCGCCTTCATTGTGACCTCTCTCACCTCAGGATTTTACTTTTTATTTCTTTTCTTTTTTATAGGCTGAAACAAGATTTCAAAATGGCGATTTGTCTTCTATTAAGGAACTCGCCCAAAAAGTCCTGTCTGTACTGGAAGGTCCGGCCCGCTCAACGGAACGCCAGGTAAGGAGCTGTCTTCTTCTCTATCACACCTCCTTGTTTTCTGGTCTTCTCCAGATCACCAGTCAGATATAGATGGGGCCATCCTGGTATATATGTCCACCGTACTGCTGCTGCTTTGTAAAGTATAAAAGAAAATGAACCATTATACTCATTAGGGGCTTACATAGAAATCATGGGGATCCATATAAGAAGTATAATGCACCCCCATAGTCCTCCTTATAATATAATGCACCCCCATAGTCCTCTATATAATATACTGCACAGTTCATAGTCATCCATTTAGTATAATACACTCCCCATAGTCCTCCATATAGTATAATACACTCCCCATAGTCCTTCATATAGTATTATACACTCCTAAGTCCTCCATATAGTATAATACACTCCTCATAGTCCTATATATATTAAAATACACTCCTTAGTGCTCCATATAGAATACATTCCTCATAGTGCTCCATATAGTATAATACACTGCTCAGTCCTCCATATAGTATAATACACTCCTCAGTCCTCCATATAGTATAATATATGCTCCATCCTCCATATATTAAAATACACTGCTGAGTCCTCCATATGGTATAATATACTTCTCATAGTGCTCCATATAGTATAATGCACCCCTCATAGTCCTCCATATAGTATAATACACTCCTCAGTCCTCCATATAGTATTATACACTCCTCATAGTGCTCCATATAGTATAATGCACACCATCATCATCCATGTCATTCAAATCACTTCCTATAGTATAATGCACCCCATAGTTCTTCATATAGTATAATGTATTCCCCATAGTACTCAGTACAGTATAATGCAGCCACCCCTCAGAGTATAATGTAACCCCCCCATAGAATATATTGCAGCCTCCTCATATATTATAATGTAGCCCACTCAGAGTATGATGCAATCACCCCGCATAGAATATAAATAAAATACAGCCCCCGCATAGAATATAATGTAGCCCCGAATAGAATGTAATACAGCCTACCTCCCCAAAGAATATAATTTAGCCCCATCATAGAGTATGATGGAATCCTCCCTCATAAAATTTAATACAGCCCCCATAAAATATAATGTAGCCCCCTATAGAATATAATAGAGCCCACCTCCCCATAGTATTTAATGTAGCCCACATAGAATATAATACAGCCCACCTCCCCATAGTATATAATATAGCCCCCCATAGTATATAATAGAATTTAATGCATAATGTACCCCCATATTATATAACACAGCCACAGAGGATATAACACAGCCTCCCCCATAGAATATAATAAACCCCCCATAGTATATAACACAGCCTCTCCCATACAGTATAATATACCCCTATTATATTGCACAGCCTGCATAGTAGATAGCACTGCCCGCGTAGTATATAGCCCTGCCCGCACAGTATATAGCCCAGCCAGCGGCATAGTATATAGCCCACCCCGTGTAGTATATAGCCCACCCCACGTAGTATATAGCACACCCCGCATAGTATATAGCCCATCCCGCGTAGTATATAGCCCACCCCGTGTAGTATATAGCCCACCCCACATAGTATATAGCACAGCCCGCATAGCATATAGCACAGCCCGAGTAGCATATAGCACAGCCCGCACAGTATAAAGCACAGGCCGCGTAGTATATAGCACAGCCCGCACAGTATATAGCACAGCCCACACAGTATATAGCCCAGCCCGAGTAGTATATAGCACAGCCTGTGTAGTATATAGCACAGCCCGTATAGCACAGCATGCTTAGTATATAGCACAGCACGCGTAGTATATAACACAGCCCGCGTAGTAAATAGCACAGCGCGCGTAGTAAATAGCACAGCTCGCGTAGTATATAGCACAGCACGCTTAGTATATAGCACAGCACGCTTAGTATATAGGACAGCACGCGTAGTATATAGCACAGCCCGCGTAGTATATAGCGCAGCACGCGTAGTATATAGCACAGCCCGCATAGTATGTAGCACAGCTCGCGTAGTATATAGCACAGCCGGCATCTCCCCCATCCCCCCCAGAATGGCCCCTAACACCGGCCCTGTTGCTTTTTACTGTATCTGCATCATAGAGGCGGCATAGTTGAATGCGGCGGCGGGAGTCGGGTGCCTCTGACCTGCCGAGCCACTGACCTGCCGGGCCCGGTAGCAGCAGCGACTGTGGTAGTTACGACCCTGCAGGATATAATGAGCGCAGCTAACACGGCTCTGGGGTCACGGTGCAGAGAAGTTTACACTGAACATTTGATTTTTCAATCTTAATTTCTCTTAATCCACCTAAATGAGAGGATGAGAAAACATGGCGCATTATCTGCACAGTTACAACTGCTGCATCTGTAAATGCAGGTTTAGTGCTCCCTGATTTATGGATTTGGTGATTTAGTGAAATCTTCCACATATTAAATCTATATATGCTAACTATTAGGAAACAGCAGAAGGCGACACCGAAGATGGGCAAAATCTACACCCGGAAATGATCCCTGACCCGAATACGAGTCAGCGGGAACTGAGCAGCGATCTGATCACAGGTAAGCCGATCATCCGACCTTCTAGAAGGGATCTCCAGATATTATAGAGGGGACAATGGCGGATTTACTCTACTCTGTGTACAGGGAACCTGCCAGCACATGGTACATGGGAAGTGCTGCTCTGACTGGACAGCCCATTACCCTCTAATGACAGGAGCCATTGTGTTTGTAGAAATCCAATATCTCAGTCAGGAGAATCTAACGTAGAAGCCAAACACCAACCTGGATGGAAGTGCACTGGGGGCGTGGTAGAAAACGTCTGGGTGCAGTGACCCGCCCTCGTGCACTTCCAAGCTAATCTGCATATTGCTGCTCAGCTTGAGCTCTCTCTTCCCATCACTCACATGTACAGTGAGGGCAATGTGCTCCTCATATTTACACCCCCCATATAATTAGTGATATCCCCATGTACAGACAGCCGTTATTTCTCCTGTAGATTGCTGTATTGTGTATGTAGGATTGATGTTGTCTAATACATTTTATTTCTTCATCGTTTTATCGCTGTTTTAGATCCAACTGTGCTGGCGATTCCTGACAGTGGGATCTATGAGATCCCGGAGATCCAAGAACCTGCCACTGTAAGTATCCTAGAGGGGGTGTCTGTATATCACCAGATCATGGGGTGTGTTGTGAATTCTGTGGCAGAGCTCCCTCCTGTGGTCACAAGTGGTACTTCGGCTGATTCTCTCTGTGAGCTTCTGTTGGTGGAGGGAAGTGGTACTGCGGCTTCTGAGTTTCCTCCCTCAGGTGATCTGGTGAGGTTGTTAGGTGCTTCTCTACTTAACTCCACCTAATGCTTTGATCCTGGCTTCCTGTCTATGTTCCAGTGTTGGACTTGCTTTTCCCTGGATCATTCCTGTGGCCTGCTGCTCTGCATAGCTAAGTTCTTCTTTGCTATTTGTTTGCTATTTTTTCTGTCCAGCTTGTCTAATTTGTTGCTGGAAGCTCTGGGACGCAAAGGGTGTACCTCCGTGCCGTTAGTTCGGTACGGAGGGTCTTTTTGCCCCTTTGCGTGGTTTTCTTTAGGGTTTTGTGTAGACCGCAAAGTTACCTTTTCTATCCTCGATCTGTTAAGAAAGTCGGGCCTCACTTTGCTGAATCTATTTCATCTCTACGTTTGTCTTTTCATCTTAACTCACAGTCATTATATGTGGGGGGCTGCCTTTTCCTTTGGGATATTTCTCTGAGGCAAGGTAGGCTTATTTTCTATCTTCAGGCTAGTTAGTTTCTCAGGCTGTGCCGAGTTGCATAGGCAGAGTTAGGCGCAATCCACGGCTGCCTCTAGTGTTGTTTGGAGAGGATTAGGGATTGCGGTCTGCAGAGTTCCCACGTCTCAGAGCTCGTTCTATGATTTTGGGTTATTGTCAGATCACTGTATGTGCTCTGACCGATATGTCCATTGTAGTACTGAATTGCCTTTCATAACAGTACAGGAAGCCAAAAGTACTAATGATTCTCAATAGAGGGAAAAAAGAAGTTCTGAGACCATTTTTTTTTTCTTTGCACTGTGTTTTGCCTTTTTTTCCCCTAGACATTTGGGTGGTTCAGTACACAGGTGTAGCGATGGACATTAGAAGTCTGTCTTCATTTGTGGATCAGCTCTCGGCAAGAGTACAAAAGATTCAAGACACTATTGATCAGAAAGCTATGTTGGAACCAAGAATTCCTATTCCTGATTTGTTTTTTGGAGATAGAACTAAGTTTCCGAGTTTCAAAAATAATTGTAAATTATTTCTGGCCTTGAAACCTCGCTCCTCTGGTGATCCAGTTCAACAGGTTTTGATTGTTATTTCTTTTTTGCGCGGCGACCCTCAGGACTGGGCATTTTCTCTTGCGCCAGCAGATCCTGCATTGAGTAATATCGATGCGTTTTTCCTGGCGCTCGGATTGCTGTACGATGAACCTAATTCAGTGGATCAGGCAGAGAAAAATTTGCTGGCTCTTTGTCAGGGTCAGGATGAGATAGAGGTATATTGTCAGAAATTTAGAAAGTGGTCCGTGCTCACTCAGTGGAATGAATCTGCGCTGGCAGCTATGTTCAGAAAGGGTCTCTCTGAAGCCCTTAAGGATGTCATGGTGGGATTTCCTATGCCTGCTGGTTTGAATGAGTCTATGTCTTTGGCCATTCAGATCGGTCGACGCTTGCGTGAGCGTAAATCTGTGCACCATTTGGCGGTATTACCTGAGCTTAAACCTGAGCCTATGCAGTGCGATAGGACTTTGACCAGAGTTAAACGGCAAGAACACAGACGTCTGAATGGGCTGTGTTTCTACTGTGGTGATTCCACTCATGCTATCTCTGATTGTCCTAAGCGCACTAAGCGGTTCGCTATGTCTGCCACCATTGGTACGGTACAGTCAAAATTTCTTCTCTCCGTTACCTTGATCTGCTCTTTGTCATCGTATTCTGTCATGGCATTTGTGGATTCAGGCGCTGCCATGAATTTGATGGACTTGGAGTATGCTAAGCGTTGTGGGTTTCTCTTAGAGCCCTTGCAGTGTCCTATTCCATTGAGAGGAATTGATGCCACGCCTTTGGCCAAGAATAAGCCTCAATACTGGACCCAGCTGACCATGTGCATGGCTCCTGCACATCAGGAGGTTATTCGCTTTCTGGTGTTGCATAATCTGCATGATGTGGTCGTGTTGGGGTTGCCATGGCTACAAGCCCATAATCCAGTATTAGATTGGAAATCCATGTCGGTGTCCAGCTGGGGTTGTCAGGGGGTACATGGTGATGTTCCATTTCTGTCAATTTCGTCATCCACCCCTTCTGAGGTTCCAGAGTTCTTGTCTGATTACCGGGATGTATTTGATGAGCCCAAGTCCGATGCCCTACCTCCGCATAGGGATTGTGATTGTGCTATCAATTTGATTCCTGGTAGTAAATTCCCAAAAGGTCGACTGTTTAATTTATCCGTGCCTGAGCACGCCGCTATGCGCAGTTATGTGAAGGAATCCCTGGAGAAGGGGCATATTCGCCCGTCATTGTCACCATTAGGAGCAGGATTCTTTTTTGTAGCCAAGAAGGATGGTTCGCTGAGACCTTGTATAGATTACCGCCTTCTAAATAAGATCACGGTTAAATTTCAGTACCCCTTGCCATTGTTATCTGATTTGTTTGCTCGGATTAAGGGGGCTAGTTGGTTCACAAAGATAGATCTTCGTGGTGCGTATAATCTGGTGCGAATCAGGCGAGGAGATAAATGGAAAACTGCATTTAATATGCCCGAGGGTCATTTTGAGTATCTAGTGATGCCATTCGGACTTGCCAATGCTCCATCAGTGTTTCAGTCCTTTAAGCATGACATCTTCCGAGAGTACCTGGATAAATTCCTGATTGTGTACTTGGATGACATTTTGATCTTCTCGGATGATTGGGAGTCTCATGTGAAGCAGATCAGAACAGTTTTTCAGGTCCTGCGTGCTAATTCTTTTTTTGTGAAGGGATCAAAGTGTCTCTTTGGTGTGCAGAAGGTTTCATTTTTGGGGTTCATCTTTTCCCCTTCTACTATCGAGATGGATCCTGTTAAGGTCCAAGCCATCCATGATTGGACTCAGCCGACATCTCTGAAAAGTCTGCAAAAGTTCCTGGGCTTTGCTAATTTTTATTGTCGCTTCATCTGCAATTTTTCTAGTATTGCCAAACCATTGACCGATTTGACCAAGAAGGGTGCTGATTTGGTCAATTGGTCTTCTGCTGCTGTGGAAGCTTTTCAAGACTTGAAGCGTCGTTTTTCTTCTGCCCCTGTGTTGTGTCAACCAGATGTTTCTCTTCCGTTCCAGGTCGAGGTTGATGCTTCTGAGATTGGAGCAGTCGCTGTTTTGTCGCAGAGAGGTTCTGATTGCTCAGTGATGAAACCATGCGCTTTTTTCTCCAGGAAGTTTTCGCCTGCTGAGCGAAATTATGATGTGGGCAACCGAGAGTTGCTGGCCATGAAGTGGGCATTCGAGGAGTGGCGTCATTGGCTTGAAGGAGCTAAGCATCGCGTGGTGGTATTGACTGATCATAAGAACTTGACTTATCTTGAGTCTGCTAAGCGGTTGAATCCTAGACAGGCTCGTTGGTCGCTGTTTTTTGCCCGTTTTGACTTTGTGATTTCGTACCTTCCGGGCTCTAAAAATGTGAAGGCGGATGCTCTGTCTAGGAGTTTTGTGCCCGACTCTCCGGGTTTGTCTGAGCCGGCGGGTATCCTCAAGGAAGGAGTTATTGTGTCTGCCATCTCCCCTGATTTGCGGCGGGTGCTGCAAAAATTTCAGGCTAATAAACCTGATCGTTGTCCAGCGGAGAGACTGTTTGTCCCTGATAGGTGGACCAATAAAGTTATCTCTGAGGTTCATTGTTCAGTGTTGGCTGGTCATCCTGGAATCTTTGGTACCAGAGAGTTGGTGGCTAGATCCTTTTGGTGGCCGTCTCTGTCGCGGGATGTGCGTGTTTTTGTGCAGTCCTGTGGGATTTGTGCTCGGGCTAAGCCCTGCTGTTCTCGTGCCAGTGGGTTGCTTTTGCCCTTGCCGGTCCCGAAGAGGCCTTGGACACATATCTCTATGGATTTTATTTCTGATCTTCCCGTTTCTCAAAAGATGTCAGTCATTTGGGTGGTCTGTGATCGCTTTTCTAAGATGGTCCATCTGGTACCCTTGTCTAAATTGCCTTCCTCCTCTGATTTGGTGCCATTGTTCTTCCAGCATGTGGTTCGTTTACATGGCATTCCAGAGAATATCGTTTCTGACAGAGGTTCCCAGTTTGTTTCAAGGTTTTGGCGAGCCTTTTGTGGTAGGATGGGCATTGACTTGTCTTTTTCCTCGGCTTTCCATCCTCAGACTAATGGCCAGACCGAACGAACCAATCAGACCTTGGAAACATATCTGAGATGCTTTGTTTCTGCCGATCAGGATGACTGGGTGTCCTTTTTGCCTTTGGCTGAGTTCGCCCTTAATAATCGGGCCAGCTCGGCTACCTTGGTTTCGCCATTTTTCTGCAATTCTGGGTTCCATCCTCGTTTCTCTTCAGGACAGGTTGAGTCTTCGGACTGTCCTGGTGTGGATACTGTGGTGGACAGGTTGCAGCAGATTTGGACTCATGTAGTGGACAATTTGACCTTGTCCCAGGAGAAGGCTCAACGTTTCGCTAATCGCAGACGCCGTGTGGGTCCCCGACTTCGTGTTGGGGATCTGGTTTGGTTATCTTCTCGTCATATTCCTATGAAGGTTTCCTCTCCTAAGTTTAAACCTCGTTTCATTGGTCCGTATAGGATTTCTGAGGTTCTTAATCCTGTGTCTTTTCGTCTGACCCTTCCAGATTCTTTTTCCATACATAACGTATTCCATAGGTCATTGTTGCGGAGATACGTGGCACCTATGGTTCCATCTGTTGATCCTCCTGCCCCGGTTTTGGTGGAGGGGGAATTGGAGTATATTGTGGAGAAGATTTTGGATTCTCGTGTTTCTAGACGGAAACTCCAGTATCTGGTTAAATGGAAGGGTTATGCTCAGGAAGATAATTCCTGGGTTTTTGCCTCTGATGTCCATGCTCCCGATCTTGTTCGTGCCTTTCATGTGGCTCATCCTGGTCGGCTTGGGGGCTCTGGTGAGGGTTCGGTGACCCCTCCTCAAGGGGGGGTACTGTTGTGAATTCTGTGGCAGAGCTCCCTCCTGTGGTCACAAGTGGTACTTCGGCTGATTCTCTCTGTGAGCTTCTGTTGGTGGAGGGAAGTGGTACTGCGGCTTCTGAGTTTCCTCCCTCAGGTGATCTGGTGAGGTCGTTAGGTGCTTCTCTACTTAACTCCACCTAATGCTTTGATCCTGGCTTCCTGTCTATGTTCCAGTGTTGGACTTGCTTTTCCCTGGATCATTCCTGTGGCCTGCTGCTCTGCATAGCTAAGTTCTTCTTTGCTATTTGTTTGCTATTTTTTCTGTCCAGCTTGTCTAATTTGTTGCTGGAAGCTCTGGGACGCAAAGGGTGTACCTCCATGCCGTTAGTTCGGTACGGAGGGTCTTTTTGCCCCTTTGCGTGGTTTTCTTTAGGGTTTTGTGTAGACCGCAAAGTTACCTTTTCTATCCTCGATCTGTTAAGAAAGTCGGGCCTCACTTTGCTGAATCTATTTCATCTCTACGTTTGTCTTTTCATCTTAACTCACAGTCATTATATGTGGGGGGCTGCCTTTTCCTTTGGGATATTTCTCTGAGGCAAGGTAGGCTTATTTTCTATCTTCAGGCTAGTTAGTTTCTCAGGCTGTGCCGAGTTGCATAGGCAGAGTTAGGCGCAATCCACGGCTGCCTCTAGTGGTGTTTGGAGAGGATTAGGGATTGCGGTCTGCAGAGTTCCCACGTCTCAGAGCTCGTTCTATGATTTTGGGTTATTGTCAGATCACTGTATGTGCTCTGACCGCTATGTCCATTGTAGTACTGAATTGCCTTTCATAACAGGGGTGTGAATGACGCGTCCAGTATTAGTCCCATATAACCAGGGGACTTCTCTATTCTAAATGTAGATGATCCTAGCATGTTAGATAATAGCACTTACACTAAACCGAATCTGGCACCAGGTTACTGTCTGAGAGCAGCATGATGTAGGGGCAGGGTGTTGTGAATTCTGCTTTTGGGCTCCCTCCGGTGGTTGTAGGTGGTAATGCAGTTGTCCCTGGGCTGCAGTCTTGGACAGGTGTATCTACTGATTGCAATTCTGACTGGGGTATTTAGGTTTGCAGGACTCATTGGTCCTTGCCAGTTGTCAATGTTTCTTGGAAAGTGTTGGATCTTTGTCTGGCTTCTCCTGCTTAGCTGCCAATTCAGCAAAGATAAGTGTCTGTTTCTTTTTCTGTGGCACACAAGTTGTGTGCTTATATTCTGTGCTATTCATTTGTTTTCTCTTGTCCAGCTTAGACTGTGTCAGTGTTTTCTCAGTCTTGTTGGATTCTCTGGAGTTGCAGATATACGCTCCACATCTTTAGTTAGATGGTGGAGTTTTTGTATTTTCTGCTGTGGATATTTTTGGAAGGATTTTAATACTGACCACTTAGTATCCTGTCCTATCCTTTCCTATTTTAGCTAGAGTGGCCTCTTTTGCTAAATCCTGTTTCCTGCCTGCGTGTGTCTTTTCCTCTACTACTCACAGTCAATATTTGTGGGGGCTGCCTATCCTTTGGGGTTCTGCTCTGAGGCAAGGTAGTTTTCCTATTTCCATCTATAGGGGTATTTAGTCCTCCGGCTGTGTCGAGGTGTCTAGGATTTTTTAGGCACACCCCACGGCTACTTCTAGTTGCAGTGTTAAGATCAGGATTTGCGGTCAGTATAGTTACCACCTACTCCAGTGAAAGTTTTCATGCTGCTCCAAGGTCACCTGATCATAACAGCAGGGACCCTGATTCCAGCGATGTCACCTACTTTACTGGGTGGAATAGTTGTGATAAAATCACACTTTTCTGCTGCAGATCTAGCAGCGGTCTGAATGCTGAGCCCTGTATAAGCCTGCCCACACCATTGACTGGCAGCTTTCTGTGTACAGTACACTGTGAATAAGCAGAAATCCGCTAATCTGTGGTGGGGCAGGGTCACACAGAGCAATAGGACTACGCGGCACAAGATTAGACCTATAGTGATAATTTCTTGCTGATTAAACACTAATTATAATAAAATGACACCCAGCCTAGTAAGTCACATATCGCTGGAATCAGGATATCAGCCCTTACATCATGCTGCTCTTAGATTACATATATATAAAAAAAAACTAGGGGTGGAGCCGCCTATTCATTTCTCTAATCAGCGGTGCCGGTGACCGCTGATTAGAGAAAGAAGCTGCGGCACCGAAGACAGCTGTGACAGGCAGGGGGAGCCGGACGTCGGGACCAGGTAAGTATGTAATAGTCACCTGTCCACGTTCCAGCCGCCGGGCGCCGCTCCATCTTCTCGGCGCCTCCATCTTCCCGGCGTCTGCGCTCTTGACTGTTCAGGTCAGAGGGCGCGATGAGGCATATAGTGTGCGCGGCGCCCTCTGCCTGATCAGTCAGTGCAGAGACGCCGGGAAGATGGAGACGCCGGGAAGATGGAGACGCCGGGAAGATGGAGACGCCGGGAAGATGGAGACGCCGGGAAGATGGAGACGCCGGGAAGACGGAGGCGCCGGGAGCTGCAAGCAAGAGAGGTGAGTATGGCTTTTTTTTTTTTTTTACTGCAGCAGCAGCGGCAATGGCACAGCTTTATATAGGGAACTATGAACGGTGCAGAGCACTATATGGCAGAGCTATAGGGAAATAATGAATGGTACAGAGCACTATATGGGGCACAGCTATAGGGAAATAATGAACGGTGCAGAGCACTGTATGGGGCACAGCTATAGGGAACAATGAACGGTGCAGAGCACTGTATGGGGCACAGCTATGGGGCAATAATGAACATGCAGAGCTCTATATGGCACAGCTATGGGGCAAGAATGATCTATTTTTATTTTTTGAAATTCACCGGTAAATGCTGCATTTCCACCCTAGGCTTATACTCGAGTCAATAAGTTTTCCCAGTTTTTTGTGGCAAAATTAGGGGGGTCGGCTTATACTCGGGTCGGCTTATACTCGAGTATATACGGTATATATAATAAAAATATAAGTCCAAATTATCCCCCTTTTGCCCCATTCAAAATAAAACGATTAAACAAAAAAAATAGACATATTTGATATCGCTGCATTCAGAAACGCCTGACGTATCTAAATGTAAGAAGAATTAATATGATCGGTAAATGGTGTAACAAGCACAAAATCATAACGCCAGAATTACGCTTTTGGTCGCTGCAACATTGCAATAAAATGCAATAACGGGCGATCAAAACATCGTATCTACCCCAAAATGGTATCAAACGTCAGCTCAGCACGCAAAAAATAATCCCTCACCCAGATAAGGAAAAATGGAGACGCTACGAGTCTCAGAAAATGGTGCCATTTTTTTCTTTTATTTTGAAAAGCTTTGGATTTTTTTCACCACTTAAATAAAAAAGAACCTAGACATGTTTGGTGCCTGTGAACTTGTAATGACCTGGAGAATCATAATGGCCGGTCAGTTTTAGCACTTAGTGAATGTGGTAAAAATAAAAAAGAAAAACAATTGCGGAATTGCATTTTTTGCAATTTCACCACACTTAGAATGTTTATCCGGCTTTTCAGTGAAGGATATAGTAAAAGCAATGGTGTAATTCCAACATAAAACTCGTCCCACAAATAAACAAGCCCTCACTTGGCCATATTGACCGAAAACTAAAGTTATGGCTCTGGGAAGAAGGGGGAGCAAAAAACGGAAACAGCCCTGTTCCTTAAGGGGTTAAATGACCTCGGTGTCTGCGGAGCGCTCTGCTTGTACAGTCAATCACTGTGAATCAGCTGGGACAGGATATTGGAGGAAGACGTTTTTGTGTCTGGAGCTTTTTACTTATCTGAATATCATTTCCTATTTTTTATAGGGAGCGATTGAATCATTGATCCCAGCGAGAACGCCAGCCACATATAAGCGACTTTGAAACCTCCAAACTGATCGGCACTGGAGCTTATGGGTGAGATTTCTGTTGGTACAATCCACATTGCTCAGGGTTCCATATGACAACACTTCTGGCTCTGTGCTCTGCCACTCAGTGTTATCATAGGGAAATGATCGGAGTCCACATCACTGTCCACATCCAATCCTCACTATTCAGCTCATTTCTATACAGTGGAGCGGACGGACCGAGAACAGGTCACACTGTAAGGACCTGTGCACACATCGCAGACTTCTCACATTTTTTGTGTTTTTTTTCTGCTCAGATTTGTTACAAAACCTGAGAGATTTGATGATGCCAGAAAAGTGACTGAGATTCCTGAAGTCTCGTGCACACGATGCTCATCTTTCCATTTAACTCTGCAGCAGGTCAATTCTTTCAGCATTTTTTCTGCAGATTTCACATAATGAGTGGGGGAAAATCTGCAACAAAAACGCAGGTAAAAAATGTATCAAAAACGCAACAAAAATGTGACTATTTGACGCATTGTTTTTCCTGCTTAGAAATGCAGATCTGGTGTAAAAGGTTCTGCTGAAAATACTTAATGTGGGCACAAACCCTTAAGGAAAGGGATGAATATAATATATTACAGTCACGTGTCCTAGACCCCATCGCTTCTTATGCTGCCGCCTCCACCAGAGCTTCCTCCTCAGCAGACTTTGGTTTTTGGGTTCCATTATGGAGCTGATAAGAGTAATCGGCTACACACGGTCACGGGAGGATTGACACGATATTGACGCCAATGACATCTGCACCCTCCACCATGACCACGTGAGTCCAATCACTGCCTCAGCACCAGAAGGGGGCGCCGGAGCAACCAAAGCCTGGCCCCGAGAATGGAGAACTGCAGGGATGGACAGGTGGGAGCCTCGGACAGGTGGGTAGAATGGGCTCCATTATTATTTACCTACTTCCATCCCCTCCATTTATTATGCCTTAGGCCGGGGTCACACTTGTGACTGCAGTGCTATATTATTAATTTCTAGAAATGTATCTCCAGTGACTGACGGACTCCAAGAAATGAGTACAGAAGATCATGTAATGACTTCTATAGATGGACTGTTAATAAGGATTTATTATTTACCATGGATTGTGCTTTTCTCCAGCTACGTCTACTTAGTGCGCCATAAAGACTTACATCAGACCTTTGCAATGAAGAAAATGAAAAAGCAGATCCTGGATATTCTAGGCGAGGTGGATGGCGCTTATCTGGAAAGGAACATCTTAACATTCTCTGATTGTCCCTTTGTGGCCTCCATGCTCTGCTCCTTTCCATTTACATCTCACCTCTGTATGGTCATGGAGTATGCGGAAGGTAGGACATGTGTATTCTATTATAGTCAGTCCACGTCTGCTGACATCTTATCTTATCATTAGGATTTGTCCAGGTGGTTGGTTACATCGCCACCGAGCATTTACTATAGGTGATATATGACCTCCATGCCCGGAAATTAATTGTTCTGTGAGCAGGGAAATTAATTGTTCTGTGAGCAGGGGTACTATGGGGCCCATGAGCTATAGGGGGCCCAGCATCACATGGCATTGGGCCACATCACTCCTCCTGTCATCATAATTTCAGCATGGCCGCATCCTCAGAATGTGAATACAGCTGAACAGAATGGCGCATCAGGAAGCTGAAAGCCCCTGATCCACCATTCAGCCCGTGGTCGTGAGACTGTGGTCTGAGACTCCGTACACCGCAGGGGCCAAGTAGTCACAGCACCGCGCCTGTAGTGTGGAGTTTCAGCACTCACATCGGACTGACCAGAGCAGCATGCCGTGGCAATGGGGCCAGGGGAATAGTGCTTTATTTATTGTCAGCATCTGTAGGGCCATAATACTGATTGGGAGGCTGTGGGGGACATAGTACTGTGTGCGAGGCAATGGGAGCCTAATACCCCCAGATTGACTGGTCGACTGTGAATGCCCCTGTACAGAGTGGGGTCTTCATACTGAGTGGTGTGCTGTGGGGGCCCTTATTCTGTGTGGGGGTCCTCATTCTGTTAGGGTCCAAATTATGTGCGAGGAGCTGTGGGGGCCTTTATACTAAGTGAAAACATGTGGGGGCCGTTATATTGCGTGAGAGTCTGTTTGGGACATTAGGGCTCATACTCACTTGTGAGCAAAACGGACGAGTGCAATCCGATAAACCAATGCAAGTCAATGGGTGCGAGAAAAAAAACGGACGGAATACGGACCATCCGTTTTCCGTCCATTTTTTACAGATACCTTACCATTCTGTGGCATAGAACACTGTAAATGGTCCTGTAAATGATTGTATAAAAATTGTTGCAGAGAAAAAAAATCGCATTGTATACGGATGTCATACGGATATAAAACGGATGGTGCGATTAAAAATCGCATTGAACTCGCATGACAATCGCATAGTTTGCATGCAATTTTTTTGGGCCAGATAACGGACTGTTTAGTTTTTCTAACAAGTAAGTATAAGCCCTTATACTGAGTATAGGGACTGTGGGCGCAATCATACTGAGTGGGGGCATCATACTGACAGCGTATATGTGGGGTGATACTGTAGGAAGGAGGATTCACTGGGGGAACCACACTCATTGTGTTTGGGTGGAGGCACGCTTGACGACATCAAACTTTGAAATGGACATAAAAAGTATATTGCTGGTGAGAACACTAAAGGGCTTCGATGGATGGATAGACGATAGATAGATTAATGCATGGATGGATGGATAGATAAATAGATAGACTATAGATAGATGCATGGATAGATAGATGGATAGATAGTATCTTCAGCTGTAGACAAGATGTGATATCACTTTAAATTATTAGTTACATGGACCACATTTCACCACTACTTTAGTCTAATATTATGTGCACTATTCATTATATCTGTATACATTCTCTCCTGCCAAATATCTCGGCTCACTTCCCATTATACATCATGGTGATCTGCTTTATTTACCCCTCACCCGTCATATTTCTTTTTTTCTACAGGTGGAGACTGTCAGACCCTATTAAACACCAGGGGTCGTTTATCTGTCCCCTTGGCCCGCTTGTATTTTGCAGAAGCGGTTGTTGCTGTAGAATACTTGCACAGCTATGGTGTGGTCCACAGAGACCTGAAGCCAGGGAAGTAAGTGCCCCCTCTAGTTTAATAAAGGAAGTTATCATTTATTATCATACAGTCTGCAAGGCTAAAACCATCTTTTCTTCCACAGCTTCCTGATAACATCTACTGGACACATTAAAGTTACTGATTTTGGTGCTTCAAAACTTGGTGTCATGATACCAAAAAAGAACAACTACAAGCAATTAGCAGAGGAGATCAGCAGAGAGTTCCGGGACCATGAGGTCAGCATCACTTACAGAAACGCAGCTTGTTCTTTACTAATCTCATCACACTGTTTCTTCTCTGCATTCTTCATTTCTAGAGATCTTTTCTGCTGATATTTTATCTTCTGTCATTGTGTTTTTATGGTGAGAACTTGTCATAATAATGGAATGATCAATCTCATCTCTTTCTTCTGTTGGTTTCCAGGTCTGCGGTACCCTACATTTTATGGCCCCAGAGGTCATCCTGAGGAAAGGCTATGGAAGACCTGTTGACTGGTGGGCAATGGGGATCATACTACATCAATTCCTTGTGGGATCTGTACCATTTGATGGGAATGTCCAAACTGAAATTGAAGAAAATATTGTCGGTGGTAAGTGGATTAATCCAATCATTGCTTTGGGTGGTTACATTTGTTCACCTATTTCTTTAGCTTTATCTTACAGTCCAATAAAGATGTTTCATTTTCTGTAATTTTCTATATAACAGGACACCTACGTTGGGATTGTGAACCCATTCCTCCCTTTGATGCTCAGTGCCTCATCACTGACCTGCTGATAAAAAATCCTGAACAAAGACTTGGGACAGGTAACAATTTGCTTATTACATATAGGACATATAGCTCATGTCTATGAGAATCAGCACTTCTCTATCAGCTCATCCATTTCTAATTCTTCATAATATGACTTTTAGTAAATTTCTTTCATGTTTGCTCAGAAACGTCATTAGTTCTGATTAAGTTAAACAGTTCAGATATGGAACAGTCTCTGACAATATCCGCAACACTTTTGTTTTGTATTTTCCAGCAGGAACATTTGAGATCAAGAGTCACCCATTCCTGACTGGCTTAGACTTTGACAACCTTCTAAGTCAGAAGCCAGAGTATGTTCCTCAGGTTGCATCAAACGTGGACACAAGCTTCTCTATCAGTAAGAAGAAGACGTCATCTAGATTATGCAGCTGCTTGTCTCGTCTATCATAGTTTGAGACAATCGGTTCCCATTAATATTACGGATAAATGGTGGCTGTTATATTGACAACCTCTAATAATATGTCATTACCTATGTCTTGTAGATCACTTTGATATAAACAAACATCTGGAATCAGAGGATGAGGAGGACAATGAGAGCTTTAACTACGAAAATTTTACGTCTTCTTCTGAATGGCTTTCTAAGGTAAGTATGAGAACAACAAATACAACAATAGTAAAAAAATACATCTAAAAGTAAGAAGAAAAAAAAGTATTTCATATCTTCTTGTTGTCCACATTTAGCTCTGTACCACTGCTACCAGGATCAATAATGAGGATCCCAAGTCACCTGCAGAATTTACACAAGCATCCTGCACAAACATCTTAGAAATGTGAGTAGACTATAGGGTCATTATTTGCAGCTCCAGGCTGATATATGTGTACAACTCCAAATATAGGACATAAATAGCATAATATCAATTGCAGCATCTATCGCTCCATGATTAGCAGTCATTAGGCTTCAGAAACTGCTGATGGTAACATCCTATAACTGTAGCCAGTTATGCAGGTTTAGTGCTGCCCACACTGCAGGAGATGTAGTAATACATGCCAGCCATTCTTTGTAGTAGTTTTTTCCTCTGCTCTATAAAAGGTAGGTTTAAGCAGGAAACCTTCCCCACTATAACTCTCATATGTCCTAATAGGCCTTATAGTTGGTGTTAAACTACTGAAGCAACCCCTTTTATACTGCATTTACTTGTGATTTACACGTTTTTCTTCTTCCAAACAGGCAGAA
Organism: Ranitomeya imitator; assembly: GCF_032444005.1. Classification (NCBI taxonomy): domain Eukaryota; kingdom Metazoa; phylum Chordata; class Amphibia; order Anura; family Dendrobatidae; genus Ranitomeya; species Ranitomeya imitator. The sequence goes on along the minus strand of NC_091290.1, from coordinate 40,691,930 downwards.
AGAATCTGTTCCTGCATCTATTAGAGATGATAATATTACCAGTTTGCCATGCTCATCCCCATCGTCAGGTATGTACATGGCTACAGCACTACAAATGAGAATGTTGACTTCATCTCAAATATTTCCACGTGATTTTACTGTCATTGGTCTCCTATGCTGTCCATGTTTCATGGATCCCAATTATGTTGCCCATAGACTCGTACATTTCACTAATTTTGTACAGTTTTCCCAGATTACCAGATCATTCATCTGGAGCAGATGTTATCTGTCAGTGATGGGATTGTCGCATGTATGATGTCTGACTTCTGTATGATAACATTCCTGTGCTGTTCGTGCACAATAGTATCATGTAATAAAGCGCCCCTTTACTTACATTGCACTGGTAAACAGATTTTGGTGCCAACGATATCTTAACGGTTTTATATTAAGTTTATCATGCTGATTAAAAATATTGCTTTGGATTTGCCAGATTGGCTCTAGTTTTTTAAATAATTAATAGTTAATTAAAATTCTGGCCTAGAAAAGTTGCTTTTATAGCATTGTAAGTCTACAAATTGAAATAGAAAATAATTGCATAGGATATTTAATTACCTAGGAAATCATTATTGTTATGGATGAACTATTGTCACGCTGTGACGGTTTTCGTTAATGAAAGGGGCCTCAAACTGTCCATGGAACTGGCACCTCAACTATTCGTGTCTCGGGGGTACTCTTGAAGGTAGAGAGGCCTGAGTCTAAAGCAGCCTAGAAATGGTCGTTAACCTCTTCAGCACCAAAGGAAATTAAATTAATTAAATATGGGACACAAACACATGGAAGATCTGCGATTTACAATAAGTAGTGATCTTCTAACCCCAGATCTCCCAGGAGGACGAGACACACTCTTGACAATTATCTCAAAAACTAGAACCAATTCAGCAAAAGTAATGGTGATCCCTTAACCTTCATGAAAAAAAAACACATGGCATTACCCTATTTGTTATATTTCCCCCTCCTGAAGGGGTTAAATGGTGGAAAAATATCTTTCTCTCTGTTTTTGCCATTGTACGTACTCACAAATGCTTTACAGGTAGTTGGCTAGAAAACCTGGCCAGTCAGGGGACCATAGCAGGGGACGGATAGGTTTCCTTCCCTGTGAACAGTCTCTGATTGTTGTATGTATTAGTAAATAAAGAGGGAGAGGGGGATAAAAGAAGGGAGCGCCAGAGATCCGTGCCCGACCTTCAGCGTTTTCCTAGCAGAAGTGCTGCCGCACCCTTCATTTTGTCACGGCCTTAGGGTTAGCCATTCAGGGTTCTGTATGAACAGAAAGTTGGGATTAATTTGATTGAGCCTATTGGCCAAGCTAAAACCCGAAATCCATAAGAAAAAACTTTATAAAAAAAAGTTTGGATTAGTACCAGAATAGTACCCGAATAGTACCCACGTGAATGGGAGGCCCAAACATCCCGCGGTTCCTATGCCGTCCTCTGTGTGACAGTATGGGAAACATTGGCTCTGACTGGCGGCAATTATACTGAAATCACCGCCAGTCAGAGCCCAGGGCATTGCTGACCGCTGTGGGTTCGATTTACAGTGGATCCCTTCGGATTATTTTTTTTAACCCCTTACCGGCATCGGACGTACTATACCGTCCGATGCCGGCTCCCCTGCTTTGATGCAGGGCTCCGCGGTGAGCCCGCACCAAAGCCGGGACATGTCAGCTGTTTTGAACAGCTGACATGTGCCCGTTATAGGTGCGGGCAGAATCGCGATCTGCCCGCACCTATTAACTAGTTAAATGCCGCTGTCAAACGCAGACAGCGGCATTTAACTACCGCTTCCGGCCGGGCGGCCGGAAATGACGTCATCGCCGACCCCCGTCACATGATCGGGGGTCGGCGATGCGTCTGGATGGTAACCATAGAGGTCCTAGAGACCTCTATGGTTACTGATCGCCCGTCGCTGTGAGCGCCACCCTGTGGTCGGCGCTCACAGCACACGTGCAATTCTGCTACATAGCAGCGATCAGCAGATCGCTGCTATGTAGCAGAGGCGATCGTGCTGTGCCTGCTTCTAGCCTCCCATGGAGGCTATTGAAGCATGGCAAAAGTTAAAAAAAAAAGTTTAAAAAAATGTGAAAAAAATAAAAAAAACATAAAAGTTTAAATCACCCCCCTTTCGCCCCAATCAAAATAAATCAATAAAAAAAATATCAAATCTACGCATATTTGGTATCGCCGCGCTCAGAATCGCCCGATCTATCAATTAAAAAAAAGTATTAACCTGATCGCTAAACAGCGTAGCGGGAAAAAAATTCGAAACGCCAGAATTACGTTTTTTTGGTCGCCGCGACATTGCATTAAAATGCAATAACGGGCGATCAAAAGAACGTATCTGCACCGAAATGCTATCATTAAAAACGTCATCTCGGTACGCAAAAAATAAGCCCTCAACCGACCCCAGATCATGAAAAATGGAGACGCTACGAGTATCGGAAAATGGTGCAATTTTTTTTTTTTTTTTAGCAAAGTTTGGAATTTTTTTTCACCACTTAGATAAAAAATAACCTAGTCATGTTTGGTGTCTATGAACTCGTAATGACCTGGAGAATCATAATGGCAGGTCATTTTTAGCATTTAGTGAACCTAGCAAAAAAGCCAAACAAAAAACAAGTGTGTGATTGCACTTTTTTTGCAATTTCACCGCACTTGGAATTTTTCTCCCGTTTTTTAGTACACGACATGCTAAAACCAATGATGTCGTTCAAAAGTACAACTCGTCCCGCAAAAAATAAGCCCTCACATGGCCAAATTGACAGAAAAATAAAAAAGTTATGGCTCTGGGAAGGAGGGGAGCGAAAAATGAACACGGAAAAACGAAAAATCCCCCGGTCATGAAGGGGTTAAAGGTAAAAAATTTGTAAAAGAGGGTTGGCGAGTGCTTTTTACAATTAAAAGAATTTTCATCTAATGGATGCACCTTTTTTGGGGGGCGGCTGCGGGATGCTTTTTTTAGTCAGGGGAGGGCCAAATATCCATCGACGTTCCCAGCCTGAGACTACTAGCCCTCAGCTGTCTGCTTTACATTGGTTGCCTATCAAAAATAGGGGTGACTCCACACTGTTTTTTAAAAGAAGTTTTTTATTTAAATAATGTAAAAAAACATCGGGGGGGGGGGGGGGGACAACGATCATAAATGATCCCTGATCTCTTTATGAATAAGATTTCTCTGCCGTTTGGCCACAGTGACTGCACAATAGTGACATGTAATAAGTCGTCGTTTTACTTACGTTTAGATATAAAGCAGATACTATATGAATACATTGTTACTGATCAGATATTCCAGTTCACGAGGACAGAATATCTTCGATACCTTTGAGTAGAGCACAACAAAACTCAGAAAATGAAGAAAAGGGGGAAACGATACAAGGTAAATGTGAGAGTCAGCTCTATGTTGTGTGATGTCAATCAATGAAAAAAATTCATATGGATTAGATGTTAGTAGAGATGGGCGGACGCGTGGATGTTCGGGTCGCTAGGTTTCAGCCACACTTCATAAAAAAAGTTTGGTTTAGTACCAGAATAGTACCCAAACGTGATTCTGAACCTGGATGGTTCAAAACCCATTCATGTGAATGGGAGGCCGTCCTCTGTGTGACAGTATGGGAAACACTGGCTCTGACTGGCGGCAATTATACTGAAGTCACCGCCAGTCAGAGCCCAGGCCATTGCTGACCGCTGTTAGTTCCCACGCTGTCACACAGGACAACATGCGAGTGTGCGTCTGTTACTGGCGGTGAAAAGATTACCGTCGGTCAGGTGTCAGCTGATAATTACTACTGTCATCAGCGTTGCCTGATCTCGCTGATAGCAGCAATAGCAGGTATTGCTGATGATAGTTTTCACCAGCCGGTGCCCGTACCAGGAACAGAATGACAGTAGCGTGTGAATCCAGCTTCTGAGACGAGCGCTGACATTAGTAACCTTATCCTGGATCATTGTGGGACACGGGATCGATTTACGGTGGATCCCTTTGGATTATTTTTTTTTTAAAGGTAAAAATGGGTAAAAGAGGTTTGGCGAGTACTTTTTACAATTAAAAGACTTCATCTAATGGATGCACCTTTTTTTAGGGCGGCTGCGGGATGCTTTTTTTAGTCAGGGGAGGGCCAAATATCCATGGACTTTCCCAGCCTGAGAATACTAGCCCTCAGCTGTCTACTTTACATTGGCTGGCTATCAAAAATAGGGGTGACCCCACACTGTTTTTGTTTTTTTTTAAAGATTTATTTAATTTAAATAAACGTTGGGGGGAGGAGCGACGATCATAAATGATCCCTGATCTCTTTATGCATAAGATTTCTCTGCTGTTCGGCCACAGTGACTGCACAATAGTGACATGTAATAAGTCGTCCCTTTACTTACGTTATAGATACAAAGCAGATACTATAAGAATACATTGTTACTGAGGGTTTTTTTTTTTACAATCTGATCAGATATTCCAGTTCACGAGGACAGAAAATCTTCGATACCTTTGAGTAAAGCGCAACAAAGCTCAGAAAATTAAGAAAAGGAAAAGAGACAACGTAAGTTTGAGAATCAGCTCAATTTTGTGTGGTCAATCAATGAGGAAAACTCGTGGAGAAGATATTTCTCAGTGATGGAATTGTCCCATGTATGATGGCTGACAGTGACCCCTGACCTCTGTATAGTAAGGTGACCTCTGTATAGTAAGGTTCCTTTGCCGTTCGGCGCAGTGACCGCACAGTAGTATCATGTAATATGGAGTCCCGTCACTTACATTATATTTACTTCTCTTCTCACAGGTTCTCGCCTCCGCCGGTTCTTATCATCCTGCCGACGTAGATTATCCAGGGCTGCTCGCGCATTTACATGTTGTTGCTGTTGCCCCAGCACCATCTAAAAGACTGGAAACCTCCACATCTAACGCCCTGAAGTCCAGCAGATCCACCATCACTGCTGGACCTGTATAGAAGGATCTTCACCATCTACCTGTGGCCTTCTGACGTTACATCTTTACCCAGACATTATTATTATTGTTATTTTTTTTTTTAAATTCGTTTATTAATTTCAGAATAAATTAAACACTACACATATTTGCATTCGTGTCCATCATTAACAATCAGAGCATAAAGTACAAATAATTACAGTGCAACATCACGTCTGAAATACTGCAAGGATGGCAAACGGTGTATGTCAATCACTAAAGCCTTACAAAACTCCTATTATATAACATTAACTACCTTAACTACTGATAGTACGCCGCCAAGAAAAAAAAAGAGAAAATTCCAGATAAATTTCACCTTTGAAGTAATGCCCCCGAAGCCATTCGCCCAGCTTCTTGTACAAGTATTAAATTAATTTTTTTATTATACATACTATATAGTATGATAAGAGGAGTTCCATCTGCCCCAGATTTTCTCAAATTTGCCTGGACACCCTCTATTCTGGTATAGTGTTTGTTCATACGGGATAATTGAGTTCACCAAGTCAACCCAAGCTCTAAAAGATGGGCAAGAACCACCAATCCACCGTAACGCCAACACCTTCCGTGCCATGAAAAGTGCCTCTCGTAGAAAAATCCCAGTATAATGATCCCAGGTTTCCGCATCCCACCCCCCAAATAAGCAGACCAGTGGCTCTAGTGGAACAGGGATCGACAGTAAAGACGTTAATAGTGTCGTCACCTCTTTCCAATAATGAAGAATAACAGGACATCTCCAAATCATATGAATGAAATCTGCATCACTTGAGTGACACCTCAAACAATCTGATGAGTGGAGGCGACCCATTTTAAAAAGACGAGTTGGAGTCAGATAGGACTGGTATATGATATATAACTGGGTCATCCTATTATTAATTGATGGGGAGACTTTAGTTGGAGATTCTAGAAAATCTTCCCATTCTTCTCCCAGTGCATCAGGAAAGAGTCCCTCCCATTTCCCTTTAATAGAGTTTATAGTAGACCCCATACCTATGGATAACAGATAAGTATATAAACAAGAACTAATTATTGTTATTATTATTATTTATTTCTATAGCAGCATTGATTCCATGGTGCTGTACATGAGAAGGGGTTACATACAAATTACAGATATCACTTACAGTAAGCAAACTAACAATGACAGACTGGTACAGAGCGGTGACGACCCTGCCCTTGCGGACTTACATTGTATAGGATGGTGAGGATGGAGACAATAGGTTGAGGGTTGTAGAAGCTCCGGTGTTAGTGAGGGGGTAGAGAGGGTGGGATGAGGAGGTACTGTGGGAGTGGGAGACGCTGAATGTGCGGTTGGAAAGGTACGAGGAGATCCAGGATAGGGCGAGGTCTTTGATGCCAAAGGAGGAGAGGATCTGTAGTAGGAGGCAGTGGTCAACTGTGTCGAAAGCAGAGGACAGGTCTAGAAGGAGTAGAGTATTGTCCATTAGCTTTGGCTGTAAGTAGGTCGTTAGTGATTTTGGTCTGGGCTGCCTCAGTTGAGTGATGGGGGCGGAAACCAGATTGTAGATTGTCAAAGAGCAAGTTAGATGAGAGGTGGGAGGAAAGTTCAGCGTGGACGTGCTGCTCCAGGAGTTTGAAAGCGAATGGGAGCAGAGATATTGGGCGATAGCTGGACATAGTGGTTGGATCGAGGGATGGCTTTTTAAGGATAGGCGTGATTGTGGCATGTTTGAAAGCAGAAGGGAAGGTGCCAGAAGTTAGTGAAGGTTGAAGAGGTGGGTTAGGGATGGGATAAGTGTGGTGGTGAGGTTGGGGAGGTGGGATGGGATGGGGTCGAGCGCACAGGTGGCGAGGTGCGATTTGGAGAGGAGACAATTAAACCCCCTTCAGTGATGTTGGATAGGGAGGTTATGGGGTTTGGGCATTGGTCTGGTATGCAAAGGGGTTGTGGTGGTTGAACAATGAAGACTTGCCTTGTTTGGTCGATCTTATTTTTAAAGTGTGTGGCAAAGTCCTCAGCAGAGATGAGGGAGGTTGGAGGGGACAGTGGGGGGCGGAGGAGGGAGTTAAAGGTTTTGAATAACTGTTTGGGGTTGTAGGATAGGGAGGATACGAGGGTTGTGAAGTCGCCTGTTTAGCAGAGGTGAGAGCAGATTTAAAAGCGAGTGTTACCTGTTTGAATGCAGTGAAGTCGTCTTGCGAAAGTGTTGGACATGTTCTACCTCTGTCACCAGGTGCCGCGGTATTCATACTGCTCGCCAGACTTGGCTTTTACTTATCACCTGATATCTGACCCCGGCTTTCTTCCTGACTATGATTTCGTCTATTGATTCCTGGATTTGTTAATCCCTTAACCTTCTATCTTATTATTAATAAAAAAAATAACCAAAAGCCGTTACTGTTGCTCTGATTCCTTTTCATCTTGAATTCACAACTAATTGTAAGTCACTAATTGCTCTTCTTATCACTAAATGCATTTGTCATTATCCTGGATGCAGCAGTCAGGCTCATATTTCTGTCCAGCAGCTACACCGATGCCGCCACTCAGTACCAGTCATTGCACTCTCCCACAAAGCTCTCCACAGTGCTGCACTGTCCTACAACTCCTCCCATTTGTCACTCTACTACCATATCTACGCTCCAATGAGCTAAGACTAGCATCCTCAATAATCAGGTTCTCCCACGTCCAAGACTTTTTCTGTGCTGTATCAGCTCTCAGGAAGGCTCTACTTCAAACAATCAGGTTCATTCCCACGGTCTATGGATTTAAGTGTGCAATAAATACAGATAATTTTTGGCAGGACTATTAAGTCTTCTCAGTAATCTAAGTTTTGCCCACAGCACTCATTAGCACTCAATATCTGCACATATACAGGGTGGGCCATTTATATTATTATTATTATTTATTATTATAGCGCCATTTATTCCATGGCGCTTTACATATGGATACACGTAACCAAAATGGGAATCGTTGGTGAGATCAACTTACTGTTTGTGGCACATTAGTATATGGGAGGGGGAAAACTTTTCAAGATGGCTGGTGACCATGGCGGCCATTTCGAAGTTAGCCATTTTGGATCCAACTTTATTTTTTCCTATGGGAAGAGGGTCATGTGTCACATCAAACTCATTGAGAATTTCACAAGAAAAACAATGGTGTGCCTGGTTTTAACATAACTTTATGCTTTCATGAGTTATTTACAAGTTTATGACCACTTATAAAATGCGTTCAAAGTGCTGCCCATTGTGTTGGATTGTCAATGCAACCCTCTTCTCCAACTCTTAGCACACTGATAGCAACACCGCAGAAGAAATGCTAGCACAGGCTTCCAGTATCCATTGTTTCAGATGCTGCACATCTTGTATCTTCACAGCATAGACAATTGCCTTCAGATAACCCCAAAGATAAAAGTCTAAAGGTACTGTCACACAAAACGATATCGTTAACGATATCGTTGCAACGTCACACTTTTGGTGACGTAGCAACGATCCCGCTAACGATCTCGTTATGTGTGACAGCGACCAACGATCAGGCCCCTGCTGGGAGATCGTTGGTCGTTGGGGAATGATCAGGACCATTTTTTGGTCACTGATCACCCGCTGTCATCGCTGGATCGGCGTGTGTGACGCTGATCCAGCGATGTGTTCACTTGTAACAGGGTAAATATCGGGTTACTAAGTGCAGGGCCGCGCTTAGTAACCCGATATTTACCCTGGTTACCATTGTAAAAGTTAAGAAAAAAACCCAGTACATACTCACATTCTGATGTCTGTCACGTCCCCCGGCGTCCACAGGGTTAAAACTGCTTTCAGCAGGAGCGCTGCTAATGTGTCAGCGCCGGCCGTAAAGCAGAGCACAGCGGTGACGTCACCGCTGTTACTGCCGGCGCTGACAAGTCAGTGCAGGGAAGCTCTCGGCAGCAGCGCGTGCATTAGCAGCGCTCTTGCCGAAAGCAGTTTTAACCTTGTGGACGCCGGCGGGGGACGTGACAGACGTCAGAATGTGAGTATGTAGTGTTTGTTTTTTTTACTTTTACAATGGTAACCAGGGTAAATATCGGGTTACTAAGCGCGGCCCTGCACTTAGGAATCCGATGTTTACCCTGGTGCTGCAGGGGGACTTCGGCATCGTTGAAGACAGTTTCAACGATGTCGAAGTCTTTCCCCTGATCGTTGGTCGCTGGAGAGAGCTGTCTGTGTGACAGCTCCCCAGCGACCACACAACGACTTACCAATGATCACGCCCAGGTCGTATCGCTGGTCGTGATCGTTGGTAAGTCGTTTAGTGTGACTAAAGCTTAAGAGGGTCAGATCGGGAGACCTGGTGGCCATTCAACTGGCCCATGACGACCAATCCACGTTCCAGGAAACTGTTCATGTAGGAATGCTCAGACCTGGCACCCATAATTGATGGTATGGTGTGGTATATAGGGTACAAAGATATTGGGGCCATTTTTCATCAAAGGAAACCTCTATGCCACTGGATATCTGAAATTGCTACATGATGATGTGTTACCCTCTTTATGCACTGAAGATGGCACGTTCCCTGTGTTTTTCCAGCAAGATGGTGCACCACATTATGGGTGTCAGGTCCGAGCATTCCTACAAGGAATCCGACCCTTTAGAATAGCATTTCTTCTGTGGTGTTGATATTAGTGTGTCAAGAGTGGTAGAAGAGGGTTGCATTGACAATCCAAAACAATGGGCAGCACTTTGAACACATTTTATTAGTGGTCATAAACTTGTAAATAACTCATGAAAGAACAAAGTTATGTTAAAACAAAGCACACCATTGTTTTTCTAGGGAAATTCTCTTGAGACAGTTGACAACAAGTGATATTAAGTAATGATGATTAAGCACAAAAATGCACAGGCATAGACTAGAGCAAAGTACTGCAGTGCGCCAGCGCCGAGGCTCTATGACCTTTCCAGCTCCTGCGCACTGCAGTACTTTGCGCTGAACTCATCAGGCACAGAAGTACGGCTGCGCAGGAGCGCTATGTCGGGGAGACAGTGTGAATGATTAGGGACGCGTTATCCACACGTCATCCACCTAGCACATCAACCTGTCTGGTGAGTTGGTGCGGATCACAGTCTTAATATCTGTTTATCCATGTGAGGTAAATCATGTGAGTAAACAAGGGATCATGCCCGAAATCGGACAAATTCAATCCGATAAAAATTGGATTGAATTCGGACCAATGTTAATCTAAGATGGTGTGTTCATCTGTGGTTTTTTTCCAGCTCGGATCACGATCGGGCTCGATAAAAAAAATCACAGCATGCTGCGATTGTAATCAGAAAATGGATCGCATACCGCAATAGAAGTTAATGGGTGCGAGAAAAAAATAAAAATCGCACAGCACTCACATCATGCAAGTGCTGTCGGATTTTTATGCACCGGTGTCCTTTGAAAAGCCGGCAATTCATATGCTATTACTGTAAAAATCACACTCACAAGTTATAAAACAAATAATAGATATATACACATACTGTAGAATACATATATATATATATATATATATATATATACACACATAGAATACACATATATATATATATACTAGATGGTGGCCCGATTCTAACGCATCGGGTATTCTAGAATATGTATGTATGTATATATATAGCAGCCACATAGTATATAGCACAGGCCACATAGTATATAGGGGGCATGTAGGATATAGCAGACAAATACTACGTGGCCTGTGCTATATACTATGTGGCTGCTTGTATTGCCAAGTTTTTAACACTAAGGTTCGGTTACGGCTTTAAAGAAGGCTACTACTTGCGATATAACGCAATTTTATTTCAAAGTACAAAATTAAAGGAATAATATGATTGAATAGTATCATTGTGTACACCTTTGTATATTTTAAGATACAAAGTACATACAGTATAAGGATTAAATTCATACAATGATTAAGAACATATAAGGATTAAATACATATAATGATTAAGTACATATAAGGATTAAATACATATCATATACTCACATCATCCGTCACCAAGGAGCTTTTAAACATCATCTGTCTGGAAAATCAGAGAGGCAACACCAAGACAGAGAACCCCTGGAAAATTCACAACACTGCACGGGCGTCCCCACTTATGCAGGTATCAAACACTGTACACATGTAAGTACAGGTACACCAGTTTATGCTTCTGTCTTAGTCATGTTTCTCTGGTCTTATATAGTGATTTGCACTATGTTTAACTCTGGTTTCTCCCTGCCCTTCAAGTGGCCAGCTTTCAAGATAGAATGAGACCAAGATATCAGTCATACATCAGACAATGGGCCATAAACCCATAGATCCATAAAAGCCCACAAGGGTTAGATAAACCCACCACAGACAGAGGTTAAATAAACCTTATTGTTTTACAATAACAAACAAACTTAAAACTGTTTATAAATTCAAAGGTCTTCAGACAATAAATAAACAGCTCTCAAGATTGTATCACAATGAGCATTGTCTGTCTGTAAATGTATGACAAGAAATGCTGCTCTGTAATGGTCTGAATGCATTCAGTATATTTCAAAATGGACTCAAAATAGCCATTTTTATATTCACATTACAATCCACCCTTGGCTATTTTGAGCCAAACATTATTTATACAAGGTACCATATCCTAAGGGGATGGTTTTAGTGGATGATTGGCATAAGGATAATAATGGAAGTGTGCACTGTATACAACAGCACAAAGCAATGTATGCACAAATTATAGCAAGATTACTATTATATGTGAAGTTTTAAGTCACATCTTCGGCTATGTCTTCATGGAATAACCCTGTCTTCTTTAATACCCCTATCAGCTTTGTCCATAACTGCAAAGGGGTCCATACTGCCACGACACGTTTCTAATATATTGGGAGCAGTAGTAGTCTTTGTCATATAACAATGGCTGGTGTTCATCAGCTGAGCCAAGTAAATCCATAGATTCTGTTTGGTCTTCATTAAGCTCCACTTTCCATGGTTGGTCTCTTGGTGTTCGGTCTGAAGATCTCTTGGGTAGTGACGGAACTTGAAAGGACCATGCACACGGTGGCTGCAACAATGCACCATTTCCAGGTTTTAATCTAAAGGGAAAATATATATTATTCTCTGAGATAACACCTGTCTTTTGGGACGTGTTCCCACTTCAATTGCCCGGGTTTCATAACTATCAGCACATTATTTGCTTCACGAGCAATTACTTCTGCATGTTCGGGAAGACCTTTGTCCCGCAGATTTTTTACACCATCATTGGTAGGATGTAAGAATCCAAATACTTTAGCAAATCTAACCTGATGGGCACCCCTCTGGTCTGTGCCCATTGGTAAGTAGCTTTTTCTCCCAGGTGTCCATATTTCTGGTGTGCCCACTGAGTCAATCCGAGCAGTCCCTCAGTGGTGTCAGTCTTTGAACTGGATTCAGCGACTGATATTTTGGAATGTTCATCTGCTACTGAGTTGAAAAGTCTTTCCAGTGTACCTGAAGCACAATAATCATCAGCATTAAACACAGTCACTTTAATTCTTTGTACAATTACCCAGATATCTTGCCACAACTTTCCCCACACTACAGGATTGTTCCATTCAGTAGTAGTAGGCACAAGCACATGGGTCTCTAATAAATTCTGTAATTATAACCTTGCGCCCACTGAACGGTTTTGGATTTACATAAATCAAACTGGCCTCCACCCTTGTATCTACCAAAGCTTTAACATGTTGCCTGTTTTTATTTTTCCAGTTAATCACTAAATCTACATGAGAGCGTCTATCCATTTGTGGGTTGTGGCCAGCTAGTTAATCACTCTTATTTCCCCTCCCCATTGATCCTCCATTTTAGATGAAGGCATCTTGGTAGGAGATAGTGACAGCCCTCTCAGTTGGGCTTTAAATTCCTGTATCAAGGATTTAACTTTCAGCATAAAGATCCTCAATTCCCGATGCTGTGGACTTTGACGGAGATGAAAAGGGAGCGGGCCCTCTCTCTCCCCGTGTCCTGTCTCGCCCCCGCTGTGGAGATTCAGAATCTTTTACTGTAACCATTTCATTATGTGACACACCTGACATTCTATTAAGTCCTCTCTTTTGATACAATTTCCTCATCTCGTCAGTACCAATCCCGTCTATTTTATCTCTGTGGACGCTATCATTTATTAAGGCCCTAAACATATATTTTTGGGTAATACGGGTCCTAGGATTGTAATTACTTTTGACGTCATTCTGCTCTTCAGTGGGAAAATTACCCTTTTGTTTGGGACCCCAATCTCCCAGATCCCTTAACTGTCGAATTGCCTCCAATGTACTGGCAATTGTTTTCCCAGTCTGATTTACCATTAGCGTCATCATGACATGTTTATAAGCTGGAGGGGCGTTTCTAATGATACGATTTCTAACAGATACACTTACAACAACTTGCATATAATCATCATAGGTGTTTGCTGAAATAGCATTTTTCATGATTTCCTCCTTCAACCTCTGGGCACAGTCTTTCAACGTAAACCATGGTTTTTCATTGGGCGGCCAGTCTGCCTCAGATGGGTATTTATGCTGCAGTGCCATAGCCACAACATCAAGCATACTACACACCACATGTGGTTGCTGAATTATCAAAGTACGGAATGCCTCCTTCACTACAGGCTCATGACTGAGTTGGACAAATTTGGGGCCATCCACAGCGTCCACCTGTACTCCATGAGCCCCCATCTCCCATAATCTGACTGCCCAAGCTACCAGGGATTCCTTTGACTTTTGAGAAAAACGATCATGAAGGTCATTAAGCTCCTTCTGACTGTAATCCTCTACTGCATTCTCATTCCGTTTGCCTGTCGCTGTCTCTACAATCCGCCTCCGATATATACAGTGGGGCAAAAAAGTATTTAGTCAGTCAGCAATAGTGCAAGTTCCACCACTTAAAAAGATGAGAGGCGTCTGTAATTTACATCATAGGTAGCCCTCAACTATGGGAGACAAACTGAGAAAAAAAAATCCAGAAAATCCCATTGTCTGTTTTTTTATCATTTTTTTGCATATTATGGTGGAAAATAAGTATTTGGTCAGAAACAAACAATCAAGATTTCTGGCTCTCACAGACCTGTAACTTCTTCTTTAAGAGTCTACTCTTTCCTCCACTCATTACCTGTAGTAATGGCACCTGTTTAAACTTGTTATCAGTATAAAAAGACACCTGTGCACACCCTCAAACAGTCTGACTCCAAACTCCACTATGGTGAAGACCAAAGAGCTGTCAAAGGACACCAGAAACAAAACTGTAGCCCTGCACCAGGCTGGGAAGACTGAATCTGCAATAGCCAACCAGCTTGGAGTGAAGAAATCAACAGTGGGAGCAATAATTAGAAAATGGAAGACATACAAGACCACTGATAATCTCCCTCGATCTGGGGCTCCACGCAAAATCCCGCCCCGTGGGGTCGGAATGATCACAAGAACGGTGAGCAAAAATCCCAGAACCACGCGGGGGGACCTAGTGAATGAACTGCAGAGAGCTAGGACCAATGTAACAAGGCCTACCATAAGTAACACACTACGCCACCATGGACTCAGATCCTGCAGTGCCAGACGTGTCCCACTGCTTAAGCCAGTACATGTCCGGGCCCATCTGAAGTTTGCTAGAGAGCATTTGGATGATCCAGAGGAGTTTTGGGAGAATGTCCTATGGTCTGATGAAACCAAACTGGAACTGTTTAGTAGAAACACAACTTGTCGTGTTTGGAGGAAAAAGAATACTGAGTTGCATCCATCAAACACCATACCTACTGTAAAGCATGGTGGTGGAAACATCATGCTTTGGGGCTGTTTCTCTGCAAAGGGGCCAGGACGACTGATCCGGGTACATGAAAGAATGAATGGGGCCATGTATCGTGAGATTTTGAGTGCAAACCTCCTTCCATCAGCAAGGGCATTGAAGATGAAACATGGCTGGGTCATTCAACATGACAATGATCCAAAGCACACCACCAGGGCAACGAAGGAGTGGCTTCGTAAGAAGCATTTCAAGGTCCTGGAGTGGCCTAGCCAGTCTCCAGATCTCAACCCTATAGAAAACCTTTGGAGGGAGTTGAAAGTCCGTGTTGCCAAGCGAAAAGCCAAAAACATCACTGCTCTAGAGGAGATCTGCATGGAGGAATGGGCCAACATACCAACAACAGTGTGTGGCAACCTTGTGAAGACTTACAGAAAACGTTTGACCTCTGTCATTGCCAACAAAGGATATATTACAAAGTATTGAGATGAAATTTTGTTTCTGACCAAATACTTATTTTCCACCATAATATGCAAATAAAATGTTAAAAAAACAGACAATGTGATTTTCTGGATTTTTTTTTCTCAGTTTGTCTCCCATAGTTGAGGTCTACCTATGATGTAAATTACAGACGCCTCTCATCTTTTTAAGTGGTGGAACTTGCACTATTGCTGACTGACTAAATACTTTTTTGCCCCACTGTATAGGATGAGCTTTCACTGGGTTAAGAGGACGATCAATTTCCCTCTTCCCATGGAAATGTTCATCTTCAGACTCGGGATCGGTGATGTTTTCGGAGTCAGTTGAATTCCAAATATCACCATCCCACTGATCAGGGTTCCAATCTATCCCAGCTTTGGCTATGGCCAAAGCCACTTTTCTTTTATTCACCTTCCCTCGCCTCTTTCTGTATTTATACTCTGCTACACATACGGCGGCCTTTTCTGCAACATGCTGATATCCATCACATCTGTCCATTAATAACTTATTCTGACATTGTACTCTAACCAATGCATTCTGGGCCTCACACAACTGTTTTTCCAATTTCTGGACTTTTGTTAACATACGTATTCTTTCCTCATGCTGTTTTCTATATGCAGACAACAATATCCATCCGCGCCTAGCAATAGCGCCCAACTCTTTACCTTTCTCCACTTTCACTTTCTGTAAGCATGCAACAACATCAGCAGGTTCAGCATCCTTCAAACATTTGTCCCATGATTCACCCAAACCAGCACTGTGCGACCATTTGGTTGCCAAAATATGATAGGGAGCCTGTTCCCAACCCGGAATTCCAATAGACTCACTCACAGCCACCTTTTTCTTAAAGAGAGGCATGTTTTACACAATATTACACTATCACCCAGAGTCCTGTTAATATTATAAACTTCTGAGCCTTCTGCGTATCCTGCCGACTACGCCAAATTATGTATTGCCAAGTTTTTATCACTAAGGTTCGGATACGGCTTTAAAGAAGGCTACTATTGCGATATACCACAATTTTATTTCAAAGTACAAAATTAAAGGAATGGTATGATTGAATAGTATGATTGCGTACACCTTTGTATATTTTAAGATACAAAGTACATACAGTATAAGGATTAAATACATATAATAATTAAGAACATATAAGGATTAAATACATATAATGATTAAGTACATATCATATACTCACATCAACCGTCACCAAGGAGCTTTTAAACATCATCCGTCTGGAAAATCAGAGAAGCAACACCAAGACAGAGAACCCCTGGAAAATTCACAACACTGCACGGGCGTCCCCACTTATGCAGGTATCAAACACTGTACACATGTAAGTACAGGTACACCAGTTTATGCTTCTGTCTTAGCCATGTTTTTCTGGCCTTATATAGTGATTTGCACTATGTGTAACTTTGGTTTCACCCTGCCCTTCAAGTGGCCAGCTTTCAAGACAGGATGAGACCAAGATATCAGTCATACATCAGACAATGGGCCATAAACCCATAGATACATAAAAGCCCACAAGGGTTAGATAAAGCTACCACAGACAGAGGTTAAATAAACCTTAATGTTTTACAATAACAAACAAACTTCAAACTGTTTGTAAACTCGAAGGTCTTCAGACAATAAATAAACAGCTCTCAAGATTGTGTTACAATGAGCATTGTCTGTCTGTAAATGTATGGCAAGAAATGCTTCTCTGTAATGGTCTGAATGCATTCAATATATTTCAAAATGGACTCAAAATAGCCATTTTTATATTCACATTACAGAAGTGAGGAACCTTCAACAACCGTACCCTCATACGATCCGGTGTTGCATGAGGGTGTTAGGAAGGATGGTGGCAACTATAGAAGCAGTACCATTCGCACAGCTTCATCTTCGACCTCTCCAACAGGCGATCCTAGCAGTATGGAACAGGAATCCTCTCTCACTCAACCGCAGATTTCAGTTGTCTCCCCAGACAGGCTCTCTCATGGTGGCTAGACAGCTCATCCCTACTCGGGGGGGAAGCCCTTTCCCCCAACCAATTGGCTGGAGGTCACAACAGACGCCAGTCGCCTGGGTTGGGGAGCAGTGTTTTTTTACCACGCAGCTCAGGGGCGCTGGTCTCCTCTGGAATCAGATTTCCCCATCAATCTCTTAGAAATTCGGGCGGTTCGACTAGCCTTGCAGCATTTTCACCATCTTCTGGCGGGTCGCCCTGTCCGAATTCAATCGGACAACGTCACAGCCGTGGCCTACATAAATCATCAGGGGGGCACCCGCAGCAAGGGAGCCATGCAGGAGGTAAAACAAATACTGTTCTGGGCTGAGAGAAATCACTGTGATTTCAGCAGTCCACATTCTGGGCGCAGATAACTAGGTGGCAGATTTTCTGAGCCATCAGGGTCTAGCGTCCGGGGAATGGTCTCTCCATCCTGAAGTATTTCAGCAGATATGCCATCTATGGGGGACCCTGGATGTGGATCTAATGGCGTCCAGGGGGAATGCCAAGGTACCCAGATTTGTCTCCCGATACCGAGACACACAGGCAATCGCCGTGGATGCGCTAGTACTAAATTGGAACCAGTTCCATCTCTTATCTGTTCCCTCCTCTGGCACTACTCCCGAGGGTTATCAAGAATATCAAGTCAGAAGGAGTACCTACTATTCTAATCGCCCCGGATTGGCCGCGTTGGACCTGGTATGCGAACCTAGTACAGCTTCTCACCGGGGTTCCATCGTGGCTCCCAGATCGGCAGGATCTTCTATCTCAAGGGCCGATCTACCACCAGAACTCAGGGGTCCTACGTTTGACAGCCTGGCTGTTGAATCTTTGGTTTTAACTCAGGCAGGGTTCTCCCAAGAGGTAGCAGATACCATGATCAGTGCACGTAAACCCGTTTCGGCCAGAATTTATCATCACACTTGGAAAGTTTTTCTCTCTTGGCGTAGAGAGCGCGGGCTGCCTCCCTTGCGTTTCTCCGTACCAAATATTCTAGCCTTCCTCCAAGCGGGCCTGGATTCGGGGCTTGCTCCAAGTACTCTTAAAAGGCAGATTTCAGCCTTATCGGTCCTTTTCCAGCGTAAAATTGCTACTAACCATCAGGTCAGGACTTTTTTCAGGGAGTCGCTCATAAGGTCCCTCCTTATAAAACTCCTTTGGAAGCTTGGGACCTTAATTTGGTCTTAAGGGCCTTGCAGAAGGCTCCTTTTGAGCCTCTTCAAGATATTTCCTTGACTTTCCTTTCTTGGAAAGTCGTATTATTAGTGGCCATAACTTCCGTAAGGCGGGTATCAGAGCTGGCAGCCCTCTCCTGTAGTAATTCTTTTCTACGTTTTCATCAGGACAAGGTAGTGCTCAGACCAGCACCTTCCTTTCTTCCGAAGGTTGTTTCCTCTTTCCACATTAATGAGGATATAGTTCTTCCCTCCTTTTGTCCAGCACCTACGCACCGTGTAGAAAATGCTCTCCATACATTGGACCTAGTAAGAGCTCTGAGGAGATACATTTCCCGGACGGCTCCTTTCCGCCAGACAGATGCTCTGTTTGTCCTTCCGGAAGGGATGCGCGGCCTCTAAGGAGGTGGAGACTGGGGCAGAGAGGACAACTGGGAGTCAGTGGAAGCTGAGCAGGGTAAGTTACCAGTTTGCCTCTGGTTTATATAATTTTTTTTTAATTATTACATGATCACAGTGCTGTAATATTACGTGAACATACATGCTGCTTGTATACAGGCCTAAGTAAAGCAGAGATTGCCAAGAAGAAGAGGGAGGACCGTCAGCGAGAGATGAAAGCCAAAAGAGCTGAACGAAGAGTTGCCAAGGGACCCCTCAAGCTCGGTGTAAGAAAACTGGATTAAAGACTAAAGTGACAGTAAAACAAGAGATGTGGTATGTATTTCCCGTTTTATATACATGAATAAGGTCCTACTTCTGATCCTGTTTAGGAAGGCATAAAATGAAATCAAAGCAACTACCAGTTAGCGAATACAACATAGTCTGGAATCAATCTATCTATTGGTAGAGGAAAAAAAATTAAAATACTGAAGACCCAATAGCATCGATTCATCATTGCCTTTTCTCTATTGCCTCTCATTGGGGGACACAGGAACCATGGGGGGGTATGCTGCTGCCACTAGGAGGCTGACACTATGCACAAAAAAGTTAGCTCCTCCTCTGCAGTGTACACCCCACTGACTGGCATTATGCACTTCAGTTTAGCTTAGTGTCAGTAGGAGGTGGACACGGGTCTTTCATTAGACCCTTATCTACCTCAATGTGCGTCGTTTCTTTTCAGGTCTTTCCGGAAGGGATACAGGGTGGTCACACCTGTATTCCCACAAGGCGGACTATGAGTACGGCATGTACTGCCACCCCGTATCCTCATAGATCCCTTTCCAGGACCAAAAGCCTAGCACACAAGCGTGCTCAGAAGTCCGTTCCTGGCTCCGTCGCCCACCAGAGCCAGTCGGTTGGAGGAGACGAGGACGTCATCACTAGCTTCCATGGACGTCTGATACCTTTCCCAAGGTTTGAGGTTAGTAACGGACGACGTGGGATGTTTTTAGGTGAGTATTCCTCTAGTCCCGGGGGTCCCTTGGGTTCCCTTTTTCTGGTCAGTGCTCCAGGCCACCTTTTGGCCAGGTCGGCGTTCCAGGAATCAGCAGGGGTCATCGCTGCATTTGCAGCACTTTCTCTATTACCTGTGTGGTGGTCCTTACAGGCCACCGCGCTACCTTTTCTGCGATCGCATTGAGCACCGCCGCGGCCCTTTCCGGAGGTCGCCGCTTTCCTACTTCCGGCAACACGCTAGCCTGCAGCAGCAGTCCCCTCTTCTATGCGGCTGCCACGCCACTCTCCAGAGGCCGCACCTTCCAGCCGAGCAGCGCCAGCACCGCGTTTTTTCTCTGGCGGTCGCCAGGCTCCTAATTTAGGCCCCGGCTTCCCCCGGGGCCTACTTCCGGCAACACGCTAATCTGCGGCAGCGCTTCCCCTTTTTATGTGGCGACCTTGCAGGCTGCCGCGCCGCTCACCTTCCACCCGGGCAGCGCCGGCACCGCGGCCTTCTCCAGCGGTCGCCGGCACCTAATTTAGGCCCCGGTGTTTCCCGGGGCCTACTTCCGGCGATGCCGCTCCGCCCACTTCCCCCTTTACTCGGGCGGGAAAAAAGCCCCATCCCCACCTCGGCATGAGGTGTTGCTCCGCCCACTGGCGCCATCTTAGTACTCCTAGCCACGCACGTCCCTTATATCCTTGCGCTGCAGGGGATGACTAGGGTTTCAGATTCCCCTGGCTGGACTGCTGCAGATTCGCATCCCTTCCAATCTTCCCTGAGGGACTGCAACCTGGGCTGCGTCTTCTGTCTGGAATTTCGTCGGCCGTGAGTAGCTCTGCACTGCAGACTGAAACCCCCCTGTGCTCCCCTGTCTCTAACCCTCTGGCATTTTCTTCAGGGACCTCTTCAAAATGTCTACCTCTGAAGGGGGCCGCTCTCGTCCTCCTACTTCTTCCTCTTCTGCCTTAGTCAAGTACTTTGCATGTTCGTCTTGTAACTACAAACATCCCTCAGGTCAGTCCTCTCCGCTCTGTCAGGCCTGCAGCAACCCGATTGTTCCCACCGCCCAGGATCCCCCAGCTGATCCACCCGAGAGTGATACCCCCATCCCAGGCTGGGCTTCCTCTCTGTCACAATCGGTGGCCGATCTAACACGGGTGTCTCAAACTCTGGTGTCCATGCCGGATCGATTACCTCTACAGACCCCCGCAGTAGCCAGCGGGTCGCAGGAGCCTTCTTCCGAGCCCTCCATGATAAGCCGCAAAAGGTCCATACAGGAACGACGTTCTGAGTCCTCCTCTCGCTCCATCTCGCCACACGGTCCTCCTCTGCGGTCGGCGTCCTCTCGGTCCTCCTCCCCTGAGTCAGGCAAGGCGTTCTCTGATGCGCCCTCGGAGGATATTTCGGAGCTGGATTCTAACCAAATCGCTACCATGAAGGATATGGTCCAGAATCTCATTGGAGCTATAAACCAAACCTGTGGCATCAAGGATCCATCTACGGAACCCGCAGATCAGGCGGTTTCGTTTAGACGGGCTAAACCACCTTCCAAGTTTTTCGCTCCTCACCCTGAATTTGAGGAGATCATGAACAGAGAAAGAGAGAACCCGACCAGACGTTTTCAGAGGGGAAAACGCCTTGGTGTTTTATATCCTTTTTCTCCAGAACTTACCGCCAATTGGACGGTCTCTCCCTCGGTGGATCCCCTTGTTTCCAGGCTGAGATTTTACACTTTCCAATTCAAAGAGTGAAATGTTGGGCTGAACCCCAGTTTAAAAAAGTACCGCCGCAGTTTTTTTCCATTCAGACCTTCCAGCAGCAGAATTGCAGTGTTGCAAGTGCTCATACCCTCAGTTGTCCAAGACGGATAAGAGATCAGCAAGACTCCGACATTCAACACCCCCATCAGTCAGTGATATCCGCAGCAACAGTGACTAGATATAAGTAATGTTAGGAGCGGAACAATATAACTTCAAACATTGCACTTTATATCCCATTCAAGTAAACTTTTTTTGTAGTATGGTTTTCATGTTCGTCTAATTTTTCTTCCCCTTAGGTACAGATTGATCATTATGTATCTCTGGTACACAGCCATGTGAAGTCGATAACTGAGAAGTAAGTTCATTTTTAGAATTTAAAAAAAAAATCAATTGATAGCAAGATATTCTATATCATCTTACTATCGCAAAATTAAAAAATATATATGCATGTAAGATATTGTGGGAAATGTATGGTTAAAACCTTCCACAATGAGACGTATAATACTGAGACGCATTATGGGACTCATAATATTAAAGGAGTAAGACCACATGTACTTATGATAAGACTTGCAACAAAAGTGTAGTACAATGCATGTGACTAAAGTTCTACAGAACCCTATATATACTCTGGAAGCTGTTCTATCCAGCGTGTCCACATTGGACATTTCCTCTATGAATCCTGCTCACACAGGTATTGTTCAGATGACCAGGTTTTTAAATACATCAGATGGGGATTATATACATCAGTTAGGACTGCTCTGATACGGGTATACCTTGACGTTTGGTAGAGCGGCTTAGTATGCATCTTTTTACTAGCACTTGCTGTTCACTGTGGTTTTTTTTTATTGCAACAGTGTTTTTGGTTTTACTGTGCTTTTTGGTGTTTTCAAGTCTCTTGGTGGTGTGAGGCTTGTTCACTATGCGCACGGCTCATGTGTTCCTGTTTTACATAACTGAGAAGTTCATTTTTAGAATTAAAAAATATAAAAAATTGATAGCAAGATATTCTACATCGTCTTACTATCGCAAAATTAAAAAATATATATGCATGTAAGATATTGTGGGAAATGTATGGTTAAAACCTTCCACAATGTGACATAATACTGAGTCGCATTATGAGACTCATAATAAAGGAGTAAGACCACATGTACTAATGATAAGACTTGCAACAAAAGTGTAGTACAATGCATGTGACTAAAGTTCTACAAAACTATATATATATATATATACACACACACACACTCTGGAACATCATCACTTTCATGCCAGCTTAAATCACAACTGCAGGTGGAAAAAAAAATAAGTTGGAAACCAGGACACATTTTTAACCCCTTTACCCCCAAGGGTGGTTTGCACGTCAATGACCAGGCCAATTTTTACAATTCTGACCACTGTCCCTTTATGAGGTTATAACTCCGAAACGCTTCAACGGATCCTGGTGATTCTGACATTGTTTTCTCGTGACATATTGTACTTCATGATAGTGGTAAAATTTCTTTGATAGTACCTGCGTTTATTTGTGAAAAAAACGGAAATTTGGCGAAAATTTTGAAAATTTCGCAATTTTCAAACTTTGAATTTTTATGCAATTAAATCACAGAGATATGTCACACAAAATACTTAATAAGTAACATTTCCCACATGTCTCCTTTACATCAGCATAATTTTGGAACCAAATTTTTTTTTTTGTTAGGGAGTTATAAGGGTTAAAAGTTGACCAGCAATTTCTCATTTTTACAACACCATTTTTTTTTAGGGACCACGTCTCATTTAAAGTCATTTTGAGGGGTCTATATGATAGAAAATGCCCAAGTGTGACATCATTCTAAAAACTGCACCCCTCAAGGTGCTCAAAACCACATTCAAGAAGTTTATTAACCCTTCAGGTGTTTAATAGGAATTTTTGGAATGTTTAAATAAAAATAAACATTTAACTTTTTTACACAAAAAATTTACTTCAGCTCCAATTTGTTTTATTTTACCAAGGGTAACAGGAGAAAATGGACCCCAAAAGTTGTTGTCCAATTTGTCCTGAGTACGCTGATACCCCATATGTGGCAGTAAACCACTGTTTGGGCGCATGGGAGAGCTCGGAAGGGAAGGAGCGCCGTTTGACTTTTCAATGCAAAATTGACAGGAATTGAGATGGGACGCCATGTTGCGTTTGGAGAGCCACTGATGTGCCTAAACATTGAAACCCCCCACAAGTGACACCATTTTGGAAAGTAGACCCCCTAAGGAACTTATCTGGATGTGTGGTGAGCACTTTGACCCACCAAGTGCTTCACAGAAGTTTATAATGCAGAACCGTAAAAATAAAAAATCATATTTTTTCACAAAAATTATATTTTTGCCCCCAATTTTTTATTTTTCCAAGGGTAAGAGAAGAAATTGGACCTCAAAAGTTGTTGTCCAATTTGTCCTGAGTACGCTGATACCCCATATGTGGCAGTAAACCACTGTTTGGGCGCATGGGAGAGCTCGGAAGGGAAGGAGCGCCGTTTGACTTTTCAATGCAAAATTGACAGGAATTGAGATGGGACGCCATGTTGCATTTGGAGAGCCACTGATGTGCCTAAACATTGAAACCCCCCACAAGTGACACCATTTTGGAAAGTAGACCCCCTAAGGAACTTATCTGGATGTGTGGTGAGCACTTTGACCCACCAAGGGCTTCACAGAAGTTTATAATGCAGAGCCGTAAAAATAAAACAAAATTTTTTTCCCACAAAAATTATTTTTTAGCCCCCAGTTTTGTATTTTCCCTAGGGTAACAGGAGAAATTGGACCCCAAAAGTTGTTGTGCAATTTGTCCTGAGTACGCTGATACCCCATATGTGGGGGGGGGGGGACCACCGTTTGGGCGCATGGGAGGGCTCGGAAGGGAAGGAGCGCCATTTGGAATGCAGACTTAGATGGAATGGTCTGCAGGCGTCACATTGCGTTTGCAGAGCCCCTAATGTACCTAAACAGTAGAAACCCCCCACAAGTGACCCCATATTGGAAACTAGACCCCTCAATGAACTTATCTAGATGTGTTGTGAGAATTTTGAACCCCCAAGTGTTTCACTACAGTTTATAACGCAGAGCCGTGCAAATAAAAAATATTTTTTTTCCCACAAAAATTATATTTTAGCCCCCAGTTTTGTATTTTTCCAAGGTTAGCAGGAGAAATTGGACCCTAAATGTTGTTGCCCAATTTGTCCTGAGTACGCTGATACCTGATATGTGGGGGGGAACCACCGTTTGGGCGCATGGGAGGGCTCGGAAGGGAAGGAGCATCATTTGGAATGCAGACTTAGATGGATTGGTCTGCAGGCATCACATTGCGTTTGCAGAGCCCCTAATGTACCTAAACAGTAGAAACCCCCCACAAGTGACCCCATATTGGAAACTAGACCCCTCAATGAACTTATCTAGATGTGTTGTGAGAACTTTGAACCCCCAAGTGTTTCACTACAGTTTATAACGCAGAGCCGTGAAAATAAAAAATCTTTTTGTTTTCCCACAAAAATTATTTTTAGCCCCCAGTTTTGTATTTTCCCAAGGGTAACAGGAGAAATTGGTCCACAAAAGTTGTTGTCCAATTTGTCCTGAGTACGCCGATACCCCATATGTGAGGGTAAACCCCTGTTTGGGCACACGGGAGAGCTCGGAAGGGAAGGAGCACTGTTTTACTTTTTCAACGCAGAATTGGCTGGAATTGAGATCGGACGCCATGTTGTGTTTGGAGAGCCCCTGATGTGCCGAAACAGTGGAAACCCCCCAATTATAACTGAAACCCTAATCTAAACACACCCCTAACCCTAATTCCAACGGTAACCCTAACCACACCTCTAACCCTGACACACCCCTAATCCCAACCCTATTCCCAACTGTAAATGTAATCTAAACCCTAACCCTAACTTTAGCCCCAACCCTAACTGTAGCCCCAACCCTAACCCTAGCCCTAACCCTAGCCCTAACCCTAGCCCTAATGGGAAAATGGAAATAAATACATTTTTTGTTATTTTTCCCTAACTAAGGGGGTGATGAAGGGGGGTTTGATTTACTTTTATAGCGAGTTTTTTAGCGGATTTTTATGATTGGCAGCCGTGACACAGTGAAAGACGCTTTTTATTGCAAAAAATATTTTTTGCAATACCACATTTTGAGAGCTATAATTTTTCCATATTTTGGTCCACAGAGTCATGTGAGGTCTTGTTTTTTGCGGGACGAGTTGACGTTTTTACTGAAAACATTTTCGGGCACGTGACATTTTTTGATCGCTTTTTATTCCGATTTTTGTGAGGAAGAATAACCAAAAACCAGCTATTCATGAATTTCTATTGGGGGAGGCGTTTATACCGTTCCGCGTTTGGTAAAATTGATAAATCAGTTTTATTCTTCGGGTCAGTACGATTACAGCGATACCTCATTTATATCATTTTTTTATGGTTTGGCGCTTTTATACGATAAAAACTATTTTACAGAAAAAATAATTATTTTTGCATCGCTTTATTCTCAGGACTATAACTTTTTTATTTTTTTGCTGATGATGCTGTATTGCGGCTCGTTTTTTGCGGGACAATATGACGCTTTCAGCGGTACCATGGTTATTTATATCTGTCCTTTTGATCGCGTGTTATTCCACTTTTTGTTCGGCGGTATGATAATAAAGCGTTGTTTTTTGCCTCGTTTTTTTTTTTTTTCTTACGGTGTTTACTGAAGGGGTTAACTAGTGGGCCAGTTTTATAGGTCGGGTCGTTACGGACGCGGCGATACTAAATATGTGTACTTTTATTGGTTTATTTTTATTATTTAGATGAAGAAATGTATTTATGGGAATAATTTTTTTTTTTTTTCATTATTTTGGAATATTTTTTTTTATTTTTTTTTACACATTTGGAAAAAATTTTTTTTACTTTTTTACTTTGTCCCAGGGGGGGACATCACAGATCAGTGATCTGACAGTTTGCACAGCACTCTGTCAGATCACTGATCTGACATGCAGCGCTGCAGCCTTCACAGTGCCTGCTCTAAGCAGGCTCTGTGAAGCCACCTCCCTCCCTGCAGGACCCGGATCCGTGGCCATCTTGGATCCGGGGCTGGAGGGAGCAGGGAGGGAGGTGAGACCCTCGCAGCAACGCGATCACATCGCGTTGCTCCGGGGGTCTCAGGGAAGCCCGCAGGGAGCCCCCTCCCTGCGCGGTGCTTCCCTGCACCGCCGGCACATCGCGATCATGTTTGATCGCGGTGTGCCAGGGGTTAATGTGCCGGGGGCGGTCCGTGACCGCTCCTGGCACATAGTGCCGGATGTCAGCTGCGATAAGCAGCTGACACCCGGCCGCGATCGGCCGCGCTCCCCCCGTGAGCACGGCCGATCGGCTATGACGTACTATCCCGTCCAGGGTCAGATAAGCCCAGGGCACCTCGACGGGATAGTACGTCTAAGGTCACAGAGGGGTTAAGATTTGTTTTAATATGATATTTCTATTTAAATATTAAAGGGATGGTCCACACTACTTTGAAAACATTTTTTTAAACATGCAGCCATGCCCCATGTGAAATAAGTGTTATGCACCCTTCCTGGATCATCACCATTCAGGCAATGTCTGTGCTGTGTCTGCCAACGCTTGTGTGCGTGATATTCTCTCACATGAGCGCTGCAGCCGATTACCGACCACTGATTGGCTGCACATTTCGCACTTTACCCAGATTAAATCATTTTATCTGAGAGAAACGTGAACGCTGCTGACGGATTCGTTTTATTGTTACGTTATCAGAGTAAAAATTCTTATTATTTGTGATCTTACATTGTGCATTAACGTTTTTCCTTTCCCTTGTTTTTCCTTCCTTTGTAGGATTTAGGCAAAACTTCCAGCAGCGCTGAAGAAGAAACCAGAGTGAAGAATCAATATGTAGGGTGGGTGGGTGGGCTGGGAGGGTCTTACAGTATACACACTGGCTACATATCTCATTACTATTCCATAAATTGGCTGCCTTTATATTTATTTATTTATTTTATATAGCGCTAACATATTCCGCAGCGCTTTACAGGTTGAACACATTATCATCACTGTCCCCGAGGGGGCTCACAATCTAGATTCCCTATCAGTATGTCTTTGGAATGTGGGAGGAAACCGGAGTGCCCGGAGGAAACCCACGCAAACACGGAGAGAACATACAAACTCTAGAACCCAGGACCCCAGCGCTGCAAGGCTGTAGTGCTAACCACTGCGCCACCGTGCTGCCCTTTATATAGCTCACAGGAACCTTTTGTATGCATGTACTTCATGTATACGTGTGTGTACATGGTTCCCCCTTGCAGGACGAGAGTGTCTGTGTCAGCATTGTCAAGAATTGTAAGAAATGATTCCCGATTCATTACATCCTTTAAAAGTTGGGTAAGGAGCTAGAAACTCGTATCAGGGATTCAAGCTTGAGGAAGATTATTTGCATATTCCAGGTGCCTTCTGGGAAAAGCGAAAAGTCTCCCTCAGCAAGAAGATCGTTGGGTACAGCCGGGACCAGCTGCTTGGAAAGCATCACCAAACCAGGGATTCAAGCTTGAGGAGGATAATTTGCATATTCCAGGTGCCTTCTGGGAAAAGCGAAAAGTCTCCCTCAGCAAGAAGATCATTGGGTACAGCCGGGACCAGCTGCTTGGAAAACATCACCAAACCAGGGATTCAAGCTTGAGGAGGATTATTTGCATATTCCAGGTGCCTTCTGGGAAAAGCGAAAAGTCTCCCTCAGCAAGAAGATCGTTGGGTACAGCCGGGACCAGCTGCTTGGAAAGCATCACCAAACCAGGGATTCAAGCTTGAGGAGGATTATTTGCATATTCCAGGTGCCTTCTGGGAAAAGCGAAAAGTCTCCCTCAGCAAGAAGATCGTTGGGTACAGCCGGGACTAGCTGCTTGGAAAGCATCACCAAACCGCGCGCCGTAGGGCGCGCAAATTTTTGCCTGTAGAACATTATTGCAAGAAAGCTTGGCTGAGTAGATTACACAAGAAGGAAAACACACAGCAAGTCAGCAGGATCTAGGAGCAACATGGCAGATGTGACAACCTACATGGTGAGCTGCAGCATGTGCTACATGTTCGCAGATCGACCAGAAGAAGAATCCAATTTCACCTGTCAGAAGTGTAGACTAGTGGCCCTTTTAAAAGAAAAGGTGCGGGGTCTGGAAGAAAGAATAGCAACTTTGAAACTCATCAAAGAGAATGAAGACTTCCTAGACAGAACAGAAGCATCTCTATTGGTCACAGAAGGTGAAAAAAGTGTCAGAGAACCTCCAAAAGCAGATGAGTGGAAGCATGTGACCAAAAGAAGCAAGAAGACGATGGAGAAATCACCAACCACACAACTGAAGAACCGATATCAAATCTTTGTAGAGGATGAAGATGGCACACCTAAGGATGAAGCAATACCAGCAAGCAAAAAAGAAAAGGGCACACAGCAACAAGTGACAGCAAAAAGTACAGCCAAGAAGCAACGAAGAGTGGTGGTGGTGGGAGACTCACTACTGAGAGGCACAGAAGCAGCCATCTGCAGACCGGACATAACCGCAAGAGAAGTATGCTGCCTTCCAGGTGCGATGATCAAGGATGTGACCGATAGGATACCAAAGCTCTTCAGCTTCAAGGACGTCCACCCATTTCTTCTGATACATGTTGGCACCAATGGCACGGCAAGGAAGGACCTACCGACAATCTGCAAAGACTTTGAAGAGTTGGGGAAGAAAGTAAAGGAACTGGATGCACAGGTAGTTTTTTCTTCTATCCTTCCAGTAGACGGGCATGGCACCAGGAGATGGAACAGGATCCTTGATGCGAACAACTGGCTAAGACGATGGTGCAGACAACAAGGATTCGGATTCCTGGACCACGGTGTGAATTACTTGTACGATGGACTCCTCGCCAGAGACGGACTACACCTCAACAAACCTGGGAAACACACATTCGCCAGAAGTCTCGCTACACTTATCAGGAGGACGTTAAACTAGAAGAAGAGGGGACGGGAAGAAAAACATTAGACTCGAACAAAGAAGAACCAGGAAAACATACTCAGAAGGGAGGTAAGAACATTTCTAAAACAATCCACAGCGAGGAGATTGGAACAAAACAAAATCCTCTAAACTGCATGCTCGCAAACGCCAGAAGCCTGACAAACAAGATGGAAGAACTAGAAGCAGAAATATCTACAGGTAACTTTGACATAGTGGGAATAACCGAGACATGGTTAGATGAAAGCTATGACTGGGCAGTTAACTTACAGGGTTACAGTCTGTTTAGAAAGGATCGTAAAAATCGGAGAGGAGGAGGGGTTTGTCTCTATGTAAAGTCTTGTCTAAAGTCCACTTTAAGGGAGGATATTAGCGAAGGGAATGAGGATGTCGAGTCCATATGGGTTGAAATTCATGGAGGGAAAAATGGTAACAAAATTCTCATTGGGGTCTGTTACAAACCCCCAAATATAACAGAAAGCATGGAAAGTCTACTTCTAAAGCAGATAGATGAAGCTGCAACCCATAATGAGGTCCTGGTTATGGGGGACTTTAACTACCCGGATATTAACTGGGAAACAGAAACCTGTGAAACCCATAAAGGCAACAGGTTTCTGCTAATAACCAAGAAAAATTATCTTTCACAATTGGTGCAGAATCCAACCATAGGAGCAGCACTTTTAGACCTAATACTATCTAATAGACCTGACAGAATAACAAATCTGCAGGTGGTCGGGCATCTAGGAAATAGCGACCACAATATTGTACAGTTTCACCTGTCTTTCACTAGGGGGACTTGTCAGGGAGTCACAAAAACACTGAACTTTAGGAAGGCAAAGTTTGACCAGCTTAGAGATGCCCTTAATCTGGTAGACTGGGACAATATCCTCAGAAATAAGAATACAGATAATAAATGGAAAATGTTTAAGAACATCCTAAATAGGCACTGTAAGCGGTTTATACCTTGTGGGAATAAAAGGACTAGAAATAGGAAAAACCCAATGTGGCTAAACAAAGAAGTAAGACAGGCAATTAACAGTAAAAAGAAAGCATTTGCACTACTAAAGCAGGATGGCACCATTGAAGCTCTAAAAAACTATAGGGAGAAAAATACTTTATCTAAAAAACTAATTAAAGCTGCCAAAAAGGAAACAGAGGAGCACATTGCTAAGGAGAGTAAAACTAATCCCAAACTGTTCTTCAACTATATCAATAGTAAAAGAATAAAAACTGAAAATGTAGGCCCCTTAAAAAATAGTGAGGAAAGAATGGTTGTAGATGACGAGGAAAAAGCTAACATATTAAACACCTTCTTCTCCACGGTATTCACGGTGGAAAATGAAATGCTAGGTGAAATCCCAAGAAACAATGAAAACCCTATATTAAGGGTCACCAATCTAACCCAAGAAGAGGTGCGAAACCGGCTAAATAAGATTAAAATAGATAAATCTCCGGGTCCGGATGGCATACACCCACGAGTACTAAGAGAACTAAGTAATGCAATAGATACACCATTATTTCTTATTTTTAGGGACTCTATAGCGACGGGGTCTGTTCCGCAGGACTGGCACATAGCAAATGTGGTGCCAATATTCAAAAAGGGCTCTAAAAGTGAACCTGGAAATTATAGGCCAGTAAGTCTAACCTCTATTGTTGGTAAAATATTTGAAGGGTTTCTGAAGGATGTTATTCTGGATTATCTCAATGAGAATAACTGTTTAACTCCATATCAGCATGGGTTTATGAGAAATCGCTCCTGTCAAACCAATCTAATCAGTTTTTATGAAGAGGTAAGCTATAGGCTGGACCACGGTGAGTCATTGGACGTGGTATATCTCGATTTTTCCAAAGCGTTTGATACCGTGTCGCACAAGAGGTTGGTACACAAAATGAGAATGCTTGGTCTGCGGGAAAATGTGTGTAAATGGGTTAGTAACTGGCTTAGTGATAGAAAGCAGAGGGTGGTTATAAATGGTATAGTCTCTAACTGGGTTGCTGTGACCAGTGGGGTACCGCAGGGGTCGGTATTGGGACCTGTTCTCTTCAACATATTCATTAATGATCTGGTAGAAGGTTTACACAGTAAAATATCAATATTTGCAGATGATACAAAACTATGTAAAGCAGTTAATACAAGAGAAGATAGTATTCTGCTACAGATGGATCTGGATAAGTTGGAAACTTGGGCTGAAAGGTGGCAGATGAGGTTTAACAATGATAAATGTAAGGTTATACACATGGGAAGAAGGAATCAATATCACCATTACACACTGAACGGGAAACCACTGGGTAAATCTGACAGGGAGAAGGACTTGGGGATCCTAGTTAATGATAAACTTACCTGGAGCAGCCAGTGCCAGGCAGCAGCTGCCAAGGCAAACAGGATCATGGGGTGCATTAAAAGAGGTCTGGATACACATGATGAGAGCATTATACTGCCTCTGTACAAATCCCTAGTTAGACCGCACATGGAGTACTGTGTCCAGTTTTGGGCACCGGTGCTCAGGAAGGATATAATGGAACTAGAGAGAGTACAAAGGAGGGCAACAAAATTAATAAAGGGGATGGGAGAACTACAATACCCAGATAGATTAGCGAAATTAGGATTATTTAGTCTAGAAAAAAGATGACTGAGGGGCGATCTAATAACCATGTATAAGTATATAAGGGGACAATACAAATATCTCGCTGAGGATCTGTTTATACCAAGGAAGGTGACGGGCACAAGGGGGCATTCTTTGCGTCTGGAGGAGAGAAGGTTTTTCCACCAACATAGAAGAGGATTCTTTACTGTTAGGGCGGTAAGAATCTGGAATTGATTGCCTGAGGAGGTGGTGATGGCGAACTCAGTCGAGGGGTTCAAGAGAGGCCTGGATGTCTTCCTGGAGCAGAACAATATTGTATCATAAAATTATTAGGTTCTGTAGAAGGACGTAGATCTGGGGATTTATTATGATGGAATATAGGCTGAACTGGATGGACAAATGTCTTTTTTCGGCCTTACTAACTATGTTACTATGTTAATACCTGCGTCTTACACCTCTTTGCGTTTTGCCTCGCTCAAAAGTGGGTATTGAAACCAGGCCGCTATATAATCTATACTTTTTTTATTTTTCTTTCTGCTTTCATCATCTCATGGTAATGTTATGTCGCCTCTGTCCCATCTCATTCCTACCTTCACTCGTAGAATCCATGATCTTTCACCCTTTGATCTTTCTTATTTGATCTTTAAACAGGTCATTCACCTTATTAAAATTATTTGTCAGGTCTATGTTCACACCCTAAACATCCGCTTTTTCTGCCCTCTCACACCCCTCACCCTTCAAAAAGTCTTCTCTCCTCTGTTTCTGTCCAGCTACTTAGTTCGATCACTGTTCTGTTCCACAAAATGCCACATTAACCAATATATTAGATTTTCTTACACCACAACCCAAGTTTTTATTATTTAACAATGCAGAATTTAATTTATATTTCACGTCTATACTGAGAAATAAGTGTAGAAATGCGTTAGAGAGTCGCTTCTGTTTTCTGGAAAGTTAGCAGACTTCTAAAGTGTCCCTCTCCTCCACTCCATGCTGGTGTCGCATCTTTCCTTTTTCCTGGCAGCAGGAGACCTGGAACATTCCCTACACTGTAAAGAACAATGCAATGTCATCCCCCTGACGGAGAAATTCCGAAATACCCGGCCAGCACTAGACAAGTACTGTAAGGCAGTCGTTGAAATGAATATCCCACCTTTTCTTATCCAAAACTCTTCTGCTTTATCTCTTAATAGAACTTTGATAGCAATTTCAGCTTCAATTTACTGATACAGAACTCCAAATTATCTACATAGAACTAAAAGCTGATGTGACGGACGATTGTGGCCATCATGAACTGCATATTATATATTCAACGCAATTGCATGATATGCAGTAAGGTCCCATCGCCGCAGCTGAATGATTTACAGCTATTAGCCAGGCTGAGTACATGTGGGGGTTGCCTGGTTGCTAGGGAATGCCCACAAGTAATCAAGCTGGCTAAGAGATGTAAATCATTCAGCTAAGGTGAGGAAAACTAAATCTCCGAGCACTAAAAAATACTCGGAGGACCCCCGAACGTGCTCGGTAAATCTCGAGTAACGAGTATATTCGCTCATCACTAGTTTACACCAAAAATACAGGACAAAATAGTGGTGTTTTACTGAATACCGTGACTGCAACACGATGAACCCCACAGAGACTGTTCGGCACTCCTCATGTTACTGATCTGGCAGTCTCCCTCGTCAAAGCTAAGGCGAAAAGCGCGTTGGGCTGTGCTGGTCCAACACCTGGGTATGTTTTCTCCTAGCAAGTAACTATGTTTATGGTACTTTGTTTGCGCAAAGAGTGTATGTTGCACAGTGGCACTTTTTATATTTATATTTAAATGGTACACTTTTTTTCATACTAGCTAATGTTATACTAATCACTTTTTGTTCCCAGTATTTGATCCTTTGATCATAATCACTGATACTAATTATTAACTTATAACACATTATTATAATGCACTGGGAATAATCAGATTTCAAGGGAATTGTTATATTTTAATCATTGTAGTAACTATTTATCTACTATAATAATCTATTTGCGCTACAAGATATTACATAACAATTATTATTGGACAGTGATATGTATAATTTTTTAAACATTCTTTAATATTAATATTTAATAGTCACTGTTCCAATATCACTTGCGATTTTTTTTGGAATTTATTCTATGTAACATATCATGTGTATTTAATTATCCATACCCTCGTGCTGATTCCAGCATTTTTATTGCCACTTGGTGGCCTTTTCCTTGTTATATTTATAAATATTTGTTTAGATTTTATGAAATAATAAAATATATATCTTTCTCAAGAAATGAAGTGTGTATCATATGTTTAGGTTTATAGTGATTGGTGGATACACGTCAAGTTTGATTATATCTTCTGTATGATAAGTGAATTTTTATGCAAAGTGATGGTAAAAAAAAATGGCATAATGCACTAGTCTTTACTGACCAGTCTATTGCTTGTCAACAGTAGGCAGCTCCTGTGCTCTCCTGCTTTGTGGCTGAACAGATGTGAGTGATTCAAACTGAATTTTTTCGATATGCCCTTCCAGAGTTTTATTACGGTAATGTGAAGCCAGCCTTAGGCCTTATTGACACGGCCATGTTTAACCCCTTTCTGACATCGGGCATAATAGTACGCCGATGTCAGACACCCTCCCTTTGATGTGGGTTCCAGCGCCAAGCCCACATCTTTTCCGGCACATGTCCACTGTTTTGAACAGCTGACATGTGCCTCTAACAGCTGTGGGTGGAATTTCGATCCACCCGTGGCTGTTAACCTGTTAAATGCCGCTGTCTAACTCTGACAGCGGCATTTAACACACGCTTCCGACAAGCGTCCCGGAAATCCCGCCCATCGATGCCCGTGTCACATGACTGCGGGTTGCCGATGGGTTGTCATGACAACCAGAGGTCTCCAGAAGACCTCTGGTTGCCACTGCCAGATTGCTATGAGCGCCGCCCGGTGATCGGCGCTCATAGCAAGTGAGCAATTCTGCTACATACAGGCGATCTGATCATCATCTGTATGTAGCAGAGACGATCAGGTTATGGCAGCTTCTATTCTCCCATGGAAACTATTGAAGCATGCAAAAAGTACAAAAAAATATTACAAATAGTACAAAATTTAAAAATATAAACGTGCAAATCACCCCCCCCCTTTTGCCCCGTTCAAAATAAACAATAAAAAAATCAAATATACACACATTTAGCATCGCCGCATTTAGAATCACCCGATATATCAATATAAAAAAAGAATTGACCCCATCGCTAAACGGCGTAACAAGAAAAACTCAAAACGCCAAAATTATGTTTTTTTGGTCGCTGCAACATTGCATTAAAATGCAATAAAAGGCGATCAAAAGATCAGACCTGCACCAAAATGATATTTTTAAAAACGTCTGTTCGGCGGCCAAAAAATAAGCCCTCGCCCAACCTGAGATCACAAAAGATGGAGACGCTACGGGTAGCGTCTTTAAAAAAAAATTTTTCACCACATGAATAAAAACCCTAGACATGATTGGTGTCTATGAACTCGTAATGACTTGGAGAATCATAATGACAGGTCAGTTTTAGCATTTAGTGACCCTAGTAAAAAGACAAACAAAAAACAAGTGTGGGATTGCACTTTTTTTGCCATTTCACCACACTTGGAATTTTTTTCCCATTTTCCAGTACATATGTTAAAACCAATGGTGTTGCTCAAAAGTACAATTCATCCCGCAAAAAACAACACGACCTCACATGACCAATATTGATGGAAAAATTAAAAAGTTATGGCTCTGGGAAGGAGAGCAAAAAACGAAAATGCAAAAACGGAAATACCTCCGAGGGGTTAAACATACATGAAAAAATGATACCACTGTCATCAATGTACAGTCCGTATGTCCATTTTTACCATCCTTGTGTTATCAGGGATTTTCACTGAATAAATTACTAAGTTGCTCCTATATTTTGCAATGCTAAATACGGGCAGCTCACCTATGCCATCCGTGTGCTGTATGTTTTTTCACGGACCTATAGACTTGAATTGGCCCTTTTCATCCATGCTGCATGGAAAAAAAAACCAGACATGTCTCCGTGTTTTGTGTGGACACACTTCTGTGAAAAACATGGACGTGTGAATAGCACCATAGATTGTAATGGGTACTTGTTGGATCCATAAAAAAAAAAAGAGATGCAACATGGACGGCTGAATGATGCAAAAAAAAAAAAAAAAAGTCTTACTGCTAAAGGAACAGATACTGACCACTCAAGTGTCTTAGGTCGGGTTCACATTAGTGTTTCAGTCCGCAGCGTGGTGCTGTGGACTTTTTTCCTTAGCTCCGCCTACTTCCGCATGCGTCCTGAGTACGTATCTTTAACATTGGGTATGCAGTGACATGCGTTGTATGCGGATACGTCCGCGTGCGTCGTTTTGACATGCCCTCCGAACGCAACATGTTGCATTGTCTTGCGCTATTTTTTCCTTGTACAGAGTCAATACATGGGAAAAAAAAATACATAGATATATCAATCCCCTAAAAAGTGATTCATATAGATGTAAACTGAAGCTTGGAGTCCACTTAATCCAATGCAGATTTTTCTTAATCCAGCTATCCGTGCACATCAATAAACTCTAGTTGGCAAATATTGCGGTTTTTTTACCTCTTTTTTAAGGCGATGTTAGAGTCCACAATAGGGTTGCTTAATTCCTCCTTGCGTACCCCTTAGTTCATGTGATGGTCGGAGTATAGGAATCAAAGCAGCAGCTCAGGAACTAGATATCTTCAGGAGCGCTGTCCCGGCCGGTGACAGACGCTCCCTCTCCTCCTTCCCAGCGGTGCACGAGCTCACCAGGCTCGTGATCAAGGTATGCAGTGCCGCGTTCAGCCAGCAGGACCTTGAGTGAGTTGTCACGTGACCAGCAGGAATACGAGGCGCTGTTAGGACCATATCCAACGCGTTTCGGAGATCGCGGTCTCCTTCATCAGGGATGGTCCAACAGAAAGCAGAGCCGCTTTATATACAATCTGTTCCTTCGTTGCAACAGGACGAGGGTGGAGATAGATGTTTTAAATAAACGCAAACAGCTCATCTTCACTGTTTAAACCAGACGGCTTTAGTGAGTCCAGATTGAAAATCCATCTACTCTCTGCTCTAGACATTTTGTTAATAAAGTCCCTTTTTTGCCAATCTTTTTTAATTGTCTCCAAGCCTGTGACTATTGTGCCATTAATTAACCCATTGTGATACTCTATATGTTTAGACAGTGGGTGGCCAGTGAACTTCTTCCTTATATTTCTCAAATGTTTGCTGATCCTTACATTAAGCGGGCGCTTAGTGCGTCCCACATAGATGTTGCTACATGGGCATTTTAAAGCGTAAATCACCCCAGTAGTGGTGCAAGTAATGACATCCCGAATTTTAAAATCCTTTGTCCCACTTGCAATAGATTGCTGTTTTGGTATTTTTAATAGTTTGCATATTTTGCAATGACAACAGGGGTGAAAACCTGGTGTTTTTCTCCCAATATAGCAGGTGGACCTCCTTTCTTGATTATAAATAGGTATTGAAGGAGCTATTGCATTACCCACATTATGGGTTTTTCTAAAGATGAATCTGAGATTTGGGGGTATTTTGTCACCAATTAATTTATTAATAAATCCCAGTCTCCCAACGATTAAGTGGATTCCAAGCTTCAGGTTACATCTATATGAATCACTTTTTAGGAGATTAATATATCTATGTATTTTTAGCCCTATCTATTAAAAATGTTTTTTTATTAGTATAGATGGTATGTATAGGCGCAAACTATGAGTTTTTTTTATAAGTCTAAGACATGAGTAATCCCACTGACCAATTAGTGTTAATGTTAGATAAAGGGATTTGCTATGTGACTTCTGATTGGGGCTGTCTGAACATAAAGGAATGCTCCTGCTGGTGTGATACCAACCCCCGGAAGACGGCTGAACGCCGAAACGTGCGTTGGTGCTGGCACCATCACCCACAGGAGGTAAGTTTTGTTTTTGCACTATTCTTACTACCCGTACAGGATTGTTAGTGATTCTTGTATAGATTATTATTTATTGTTATAGCGCCATTTATTCCATGGCGCTTTACATGTAAGGAGGGGTATACATAATGAAAACAAGTACAATAATCTTAAACAATACAAGTCATAACTGGTACAGGAGGAGAGAGGACCCTGCCCGCGAGGGCTCACAATCTACATGGGATGGGTGAGAATACAGTAGGCGAGGGTAGAGCTGGTCATGCAGCGGTTTGGTTGATCGGTGGTTACTGCAGGTTATAGGCTTTTCGGAAGAGGTAGGTCTTCAGGCTCTTTTTGAAGGTTTCGATGGTAGGTGAGAGTCTGATGTGTTGTGGTAGAGAGTTCCAGAGTAGGGGTGATACGCGAGAGAAATCTTGTATGCGATTGTGGGAAGAGGAGATAAGAGGGGAATAGAGAAGGAGATCTTGTGAGGATCGGAGGTTGCGTGCAGGAAAGTACCGGGAGACGAGGTCACAGATGTATAGATTATCATGCCTTGGGAGGGTTTCCTTACAGCTACACAGATTGTTTGAGGAATAACTATTGGGGATTTGTTGATATGTGCAGCCTCTTATGATTACAAATGTGGGTTATGGTGCCCTTTGGGTTACCCACTCTTCTTTTTTGTGTGGTATTTCTATGTATTTTTGTGAAATATAATAAAGGTTTATACTTTAAAAAAAAAATAATGGTTCAGGTTCATATGTGTTTATCGGAGCAATTGAACTTTAATGAACCTAGTGATGGGTCCAGTACTTAGTGGGGGCATATATCTTTCTATGGGTAAACATATTTTGTGAGAATGCCCCAAGTGGTGACTTCAACACGTTTGCTAAAATAGCGCTGTATATAAGTAGAGCAACAGACAGCAAAAACAGTGGAAAATCGGCCTAAAATGCCCAATCTTGGAGCACGCAGATATGTGGCCTGTATCTTTTATCTTTTTCAATGCAAAATAGTACTGTATATAGGTAGAATAACCACACTGCTTCTTCCTGCCTGTTGGGGTGCTACGCCTCCTTCCCCATGTGTGCTGCTGTCCTCACTCTGCATGTCCTCCTGCCAGGTTGGGTCAGTCACTATGTCATCCACCACCTCCTCTTCCACATCCGCACCCTGCTCCTCCTCCTGACTTTCTGGCAATTGTGTGTCTCATGATCGTCCACCTCTTGTGACACTTTCCCACCATCACCTTCGTGTGACCGTGGCTGTTCAAATGTTTGGGCATCGCTACATGCGATCTCATCTGGCCCCACTTCAAGTTGACCGGCCGAGAGTCCAGAATCTTTAAAGTGTAAACTGAACAGCTCTTCGGAGTGTCCAAGTGTGGGATCAGTTGTCTCAGGACACTCGGCATGGTGGGAGGAAGGAGGATGAGGGTGAGTAATATCCAGTCCACACTCACGGCTACTCAGACTTGACCGTGTGGAAGACATGGTGGTGGTTGTGGCTAAGTGACTGAAAGCATTATCCGCTATCCAACCAACAGTTTCACGCTGCTCTGGCTTCAATAGTGGTGTGCTGCGATCCCCTAGAGACTGGGACAGGAAGGTCAAGCGAGAAGATGTGGGTCTTTGTTGTAGCCCACTTTCAGCTTTGCCACGGCCTTGTCCTCTGCATGCACCATCAGAATCACGTCCACTTCCCCGACTCTTTCCCACTGACTTCTACATTTTAAATGGAGTACTAAACTATTTCAAAAGCTCAACACCAATGTATTTATTTGGAGTTAAATTATATCTGATCAGTATGCCTTCCAAGCTACGATTTTTCCACCACAGACACAACAGGCCCCAGACACAGATAACAGACTATATTTTTTTTTCTCTTGCATGTGACATTTGGCAAAATAATAAAAATGAGTACAACAAGGCTAGCAAACAGAATTATGAAACTTATGCCTACGAAGCAACAATTTTTTCACCACAGATACAACAGGCCTCAGCCTGACATAACAGACTGTATTAAATTTTTTGGGGGGGTTGGAGAATTTTTAAAATAACAAAAAAGAGTGGAACAAGGCTAGCAGACAGAACTATGAAACTTATGCCTGCGAAGCTACGATTTTTCCACCGCAGATACAACAGGCCTCAGCCTGACATAACAGACTGTATTCAATTTTTTGGTTGTTTTGGAGAATTTACCTACAAAAAAAATTGACCAAGGTTAGCACACAGAACTATGCCACATATGCCTGCGGAAATATGATTTTTCAAAAACAGATACACCAGGACTCAGCCTGACTTAACAGACTGTATTAATGTGTTTTTGGTTTTGGTGAATTTAACTACAAAACAAATTGACCAAGGCTAGCACACAGAACTATGCTACGTATGACGGCAGAAATACTATTTTTTAAAAACAGATACATCAGGCCTCAGCCTGACATAACAGACTGTATTAATTTTTTTTTTTTTTGCTGTTGGGTTAAATTTAACTACAAAAAAATTGACCAAGGCTAGCACACAGAACTATGCTACGTATGCCTGCGGAAATATTTAAAAAAAAAAAAAAAAAACAGATACACCAGGACTTAGCCTGACATAACAGACTGTATAAATTAATTAATTTTTTTTGCTTTTGGGTGAATTTAAAAAAAAAAGTGGCACAAGGCTAGCACACAAGTATGCTACGTATGCCTGTGGAAATACGATTTTTCAAAAACAGAAACACCAGCCCTCAGCCTGACATAACAGACCGTATTTTTTTTTTTTTGCTTTTGGATTAGCGAGAAGATGTGGGTCTTTGTTGTGGCACGCTTTCAGCTTGGCCACGGCCTTGTCCTCTGCATGCATCATCAGAATCACGTCCACTTCCCCATCCCCTTCCCATTGACTTCTACATTTTAAATGGAGTACTGAACAATTTCAAAAGCTCAACACCAATGTATTTATTTGGAGTTAAATTATATTTGATCAATATGCCTTCAAAGTTACGATTTTTCCACCACAGACACAACAGGCCCCAGACACAGATAACTGACTGTATTTTTTTTCTCTTGTATGTGACATTTGGCAAAAAATTAAAAATGAGTACAACAAGGCTAGCAAACAAAATTATGAAACTTATGCCTACGAAGCTACGATTTTTCCCCCACAGATACAACATGCCTCAGCTTTACATAACAGACTGTCTTAAATTTTTAGGGTGGTTTGGAGAATTTTTAAAATAAAAAAAGAGTGGAACAAGGCTAGCAGACAGAACTATGAAACTTATGGCTGCGAAGCTACGATTTTTCCACCACAGATACAACAGGCCTCAGCCTGACATAACAGAATGTATTCAATTTTGGGGGGGTTTGGAGAATTTTTAAAATAAAAAAAGAGTGGAACAAGGCTAGCAGACAGAACTATGAAACTTATGGCTGCGAAGCTACGATTTTTCCACCACAGATACAACAGGCCTCAGCCTGACATAACAGAATGTATTCAATTTTGGGGGGGTTTGGAGAATTTTTAAAATAAAAAAAGAGTGGAACAAGGCTAGCAGACAGAATTATGAAACTTTTATGCCTGCGAAGCTACGATTTTTCCACCACAGATACACCAGGCCTCAGCTTGACATAACAGCATGTATTAAATTTTTTGGGGGGTTTGGAGAATTTAACTACAAAAAAAATTGACCAAGGCTAGCACACAGAACTATGCTACGTATGCCTGCTGAAATATGAGTTTTCAAAAACAGATACACCAGGACCCAGCCTGACTTAACAGACTGTATTAATTTTGTTTTTTGCTAATTAAAAAAAAAAGAGTAGAACAAGGCTAGCACACAGAAGTATGCTACATATGCCTGCAAAACTATGATTTTTAAAGAGATACATCAGGCCTTAGTCTCACATAACTGACTGTGTACATT
Source organism: Ranitomeya imitator (assembly GCF_032444005.1). Taxonomy (NCBI): domain Eukaryota; kingdom Metazoa; phylum Chordata; class Amphibia; order Anura; family Dendrobatidae; genus Ranitomeya; species Ranitomeya imitator. The sequence continues at coordinate 40,650,005 of NC_091290.1, read as the reverse complement.
TGGGGGGGGGGGGGGGGGTGAAACAAGAAAACTGCAGCTAGGTATATAGTAAATAAGCAGCAGAAGTGATGGAGCTTTGGGAGGGATGCAGTGGGAGCTATGTACGCACATACAGTGCCTGCAGGCCTTGCACTGATGTGGATATGCTGTGCCCTGCATACCTAGCGCTGAAATCTCGGGACCCACAAATTAGCCCTAAAAAGGACTGTTGGCTTCTCAGGAGCTGCGGACTGAACAGTTGCAGACCTACACTGACTATTAAAAGCACGATTCTGACCCTACCTCGGCAGCAGCTCTCCCTACTCTCCTGTCTGAACCCCTATATTAGGCCTAATGATTTTTGAGAGGAAATGTGTCCTACTGATTCTTCACTGCAGCACAGTTTTAGCCAAAACCATTTGGATTAGGTCATACGGCCGTCTGATTGAACCCCTATATTAGGCCTAACAATTTTTTAAGATAAAATGGGGCCTCCTGGCTGCAACACTGTTTTAGCGCTATCTAGCTAGATGCTGGGAGATGGATTTCACACAGAACAGCATCCTATCCAGCTAATGGACACGTTCACTTTCAGCACCAGGAGCGGCCTCTCTGTGCTGTGACACTGAGGAAATGGCACCAGAAACAAGATGGCTCCTTCTTACAGGGACAGGGACATGTGACTTCTGCAGCCAATCACAGAACACCTTGTGCCATGATGTTTGGATCTTTTCTGAGCGCCCTGATTGGCTGCTGGACTGCAACCACACTACAGAAAAAAATTACACTGCGCAGGTCCTCCGACCTAGACACACCCACCCCCCTCATAAAACACGTCCCCTCCATCACATCCCCTCATTAAACCGCGCCACACCTCCTCTTATTAAACACGCCCCACCCCACCCATCATTAAGCATGCCAATCCTGCTCATTATGCAGAAACACTAATCAGAAAAAAAAACTACATTTTGCACGGAATCACTTCCCAGAAGGCTGTCTACACTGGCGCTGCGGGAAGGAGTCTCACAGGAGCCGCCAATCTAGACGCGCCCTAACTGGTTAATATGCGGGGCAAGGCTGACAGCGCGCCCTCCACCGTAGGCCGCAGAGCCGCGGTTGCCTGGTAACAGGGTAGACACTGCTTCCAGGTATGTTGTAATTTCTGGGGGCGTGTCATACCCGGGGGGCGTGTCATACCCGGGGGGCGTGTTCTAGCAAAGTCAGGACCTGGAGGGAGGAGCTCATAGTCTAGCTACAACCGGCGGCTGTGGCTGCACATGAGGCTGCGGAGCGGCGTGAGGCTGGACATATGCCGGCACCGTCCCCTGCTCTATCCTCGGTGTCCGCCGTCCTGCTCCTCCTCAGCCCGGTGTCCGGCTCCCATCTGTGCTGGTCTATGTATGTGTGCACTGCCTGACAGCGGAGCTGAGCGATGCAGCATATGCCGGGTGTATATATATATATATATCAGCCAGTATAAACAGATTACTAATGTACATTAGAGGGTCTCCTGGGATCCCTGTATCTCCTCATAAGTTCCCCCCTGCCGGCACCAAATACCCCAACTGCGAAAGGCGGGAAGACAGACACATAGTTTACACTAAGCCCCCAACATCGGCCAGTACTCCATATGCCCCGCACCGACATGCTGCTGCCAGGGGGCCCCATAGTGGTCCCACACAGGGCAGTGCTGATCTCATGGCCCCCAAAGTGCTCACCCCACACTACAGTGCTGCCACGGTGCCCACCCCACACACTATAATGCCACCACAATGACCACCACACTATAATACCGCTAGAGTGCCCACCCCACACACACACTATAATGCCCCCACAGTGCCCACCACACACACATACTATAATGCCCCCACAGTGCCCACCACACACATACTATAATGCCCCCACAGTGCCCACCACACACACATACTATAATGCCCCCACAGTGCCCAACACACACACATACTATAATACCGCTAGAGTGCCCACCACACCCACATACTATAATGCCCCCACAGTGCCCACCCCACGCACATACTATAATGCCCCCACAGTGCCCAACACACACACATACTATAATACCGCTAGAGTGCCCACCACACACTCATACTATAATGCCCCCACAGTGCCCACCCCACGCACATACTATAATGCCCCCACAGTGCCCACCACACACACATACTATAATGCCCCCACAGTGCCCAACACACACACATACTATAATGCCGCTAGAGTGCCCACCCCACACACACACTATAATGCCCCCACAGTGCCCACCACACACACATACTATAATACCCCCACAGTGCCCACCCCACGCACATACTATAATGCCCCCACAGTGCCCACCACACACACATACTATAATGCCCCACAGTGCCCACCCCACACACATACTATAATGCCCCCATAGTGCCCACCACACACATATAATATAATGCTCCTTCAGTGCCCACCACACACATACAATAATGCCCCAACAGTGCTCACCACCACCCTCACTATAACACACACATACTATACACACATACTATAATGCCCCCACATACAATAATGCCCCTACAGTACCCACCACCCTCACTATAATGCCCCCACAGTGCCCACCACACACACATACTATAATGTCCCCACAGTGCCTGTACAAAAAGAAGAAAGCTGCGCAAAAATAGTGCACACACAACCCATATAATATATGAACAATGCTTTATTAAGACTATAGAAAGTGCAAAAACAAGACATAAAAACATTTAAAAACATGTGGAGAAAACACCCATACATGCATGATCAATATCCCCTGTATATGAAGACATGAATAAAGTAGGCCCAACAAGGGTACAATACACCCATTAACTATTCCAGTGAGTTATAATAATTTATCTTCAAAATTTGTGTATAGAAAACCTTGTGCAACTGTTTGCACGACTGAGGTGTGGCCCTCTCCAACAGTTCATTACCAATATAGTACTATAATTAAATAGGTATAAATGCACTTTCTATAGTCTTAATAAAGCATTGTTCATATATTATGGGTTGTGTGTGCACTATTTTTGCGTTGCTTTCTTCTTTTTTACAGGTATGCTCTTGGCGCATTGGTAGCACCCTTCCTTTATTTAAGATTACACAGTAGTGGCGCCCGCTTAATTTGTATATTTCTATATGTCCCCACAGTGCCCACACACATACTATAATGCCCCTTCAGTGTCCACCACACACAATAATGCCCCAACATTGCCAACCACCCTCACTATAATGCCCCCACAGTGCCCACCCCACACACATACTATAATGCCCCCACAGTGCCGACCACACACATACTATAATGCGCTCACAGTGCCCACCCCACACACATATACTATAATGCCCCCACAGTGCCCACCCCACACATACTATAATGCCCCCACAGTGCCCACCACACACATACTATAATGCCCCCACAGTGCCCACCACACACATACTATAATGCCCCCACAGTGCCCACCCCACACACATACTATAATGCCCCCACAGTGCCCACCACACACACATACTATAATGCCCCCACAGTGCCCACCACACACATACTATACTGCCCCCACAGTGCCCACCACACACTATAATGCCCCTACAGTGCCCACCACACACACTATAATGCCCCTACACTTGGAAACTGCCTTTAACATGCAAACCACCCTTGGGGGTAAAGGGGTTAAAGGGAATCTGTCACCTCATTTTTTGCATATAAGCTTCGGCCACTGCCATTAGGGGCTTATCTACAGCATTCTATTATGCTATAGATAAGCCCCCCGATGTAACCTGAAAGATATGAAAAACAAGTTACATTACACTCACCTGTTGCGGTCCGGGTCCGATGGGCGTCGCGGTCCGGCGCCTCCCATCCTCCCATCTTCATGCGATGAAATCCTCTTCCTTGCTTCTGTCACGGCTCCTGCACAGGCATACTTTATCTGTCCTGTTGAGGGCAGAACAAAGTACTGCAGTGCGCAGGCACTGGGAAAAGTCAGAGAGGCCCGGCGCCTGCGCACTGCAGTACTTTACTCTGCCCTCAACAGGGCAGACAAAGTACTCCTGCGCAGGAGCTGTGACAGAATCAAGGAAGAGGACGGCATCGTATGAAGATGGGAGGCGCCGGACACGGACCGCAAGGCCCATTGGACCCGGACTGCACCGGAACGCCCCTGGGTGAGTATAATGTAACTTGTTTTTCTCATCTTGCAGGTTACATCGGGGGGGTTATCTACAGCATAATAGAATACCCCTGATGGCCGATTCCCTTTAAGTATAATATGCATCGTGTTGCCGACGCAGTGGCTGTGAGCTGATTTAGGTGGTGTAGCCACAGGGAGCGGTGCATGACAATGGCTCACACTCCGATGTCAGCTGCCGGCTGTGTGGTGGCTACAAAAGACACTGCGCAACCTGGGAGCCGAGGAAAGGTGAGGAAAATCTTTTTGTTTTTAATTATGCATTAGGGGCAGAACGGGGACACATACACTAGGACTGCGGACCATGTAAACCAGGATGGGGACATATATACCAGGGTGATGGGCATATATACCAGGAAGAGGGCATATATACCATGATGGAGACCATGTGCACCATATATACCAGAATGGGAACTATATATACCAGCATTGGGACATATATACCAGGATGCGGACATATTCACCAGGATGATGGGCATATATGTAACATCCCAGGTAACCAGTAGTTACAGTGGCATTGCTTTCCTCACGGGGAGAGTGATGTCATGCTTGGAAGCGTGGAAGGATCCCTTTAACAGGTATTCAGCACATACAACACCGTTTTGACTCCACGCCAGAAGGGAGAGCTCTACACCCGACTTCAGGGTTGCTGCTCTCTCTGGTCGGAAGGAGGAGTCAGTTACTAGGCAGTTGGGGAGAGTTAGTCAGTTGGTGAGAGGAGGGGGAGGAGTGAGGAAGGAAAGCTGGGGCCTTGCAGACAAGTGATTCTGCAGCTCCTGGGAAGGAAAAAGACAACAGAGCAACTTGTAAATTGACTGAAAGGAGGAAGGAGCAAAGGCGAAGTGAAGAGCTTGAGAGTGAAGTTGCGACTGAACTTCCTCCACACTGAGCGCATATACCGGTAGCCGGAAAAAGCCGGATTACTTACCGGTAATGCTCTTTTAGTGAGTCCACAACAGCACCCCACTGGAGCGAGGGATCCGCCCCGCAGGAACAGGAAACCTACAGAAAATAAAAGGGGGCGGTCCGCCTCTCCTCAGTTTTGATTTCAGAGTACCCGGAGGACGGCCAGTATTAGGCAAATATCATTTATTCAATTTTCAAACTTATTTGCTTTATGATTAAAAGAATTTTACTCAATAGTATACACTATATTAATCTAGGGAGGGATGTAAGAGGGTGCTGTCGTGGACTCACCAAAAGAGCATTACCGGTGAGTAATCCGGCTTTTTACTCTTCGCTACGACAGCACCCCACTGGAGATTTTCCAGAGACCATCACCTAGGGGGGGACCACCGTGATGAGGACAGTCCTGCCAAAGTCTAGGTCAGAAGTTGACGATAGGTCAAGCCTATAGTGGTTATAGAAAGTAGAAGGATCTGACCAAGTTGCCGCCTTACATATAGTTTCAATTGGGACCTCTCCCCTTTCTGCCCAGGAGGATGCCATAGCTCTGGTAGAGTGCGCTGTTATGCCTACCGGAGGATTTTCTTTCCTCGCGGAATAAGCCAGTCATGGAAAGTCTACTTCTAAAGCAGATAGATGAAGCTGCAACCCATAATGAGGTCCTGGTTATGGGGGACTTTAACTACCCGGATATTAACTGGGAAACAGAAACCTGTGAAACCCATAAAGGCAACAGGTTTCTGCTAATAACCAAGAAAAATTATCTTTCACAATTGGTGCAGAATCCAACCAGAGGAGCAGCACTTTTAGACCTAATACTATCTAATAGACCTGACAGAATAACAAATCTGCAGGTGGTCGGGCATCTAGGAAATAGCGACCACAATATTGTACAGTTTCACCTGTCTTTCACTAGGGGGACTTGTCAGGGAGTCACAAAAACACTGAACTTTAGGAAGGCAAAGTTTGACCAGCTTAGAGATGCCCTTAATCTGGTAGACTGGGACAATATCCTCAGAAATAAGAATACAGATATAAAATGGGAAATGTTTAAGAACATCCTAAATAGGCAGTGTAAGCGGTTTATACCTTGTGGGAATAAAAGGACTAGAAATAGGAAAAACCCAATGTGGCTAAACAAAGAAGTAAGACAGGCAATTAACAGTAAAAAGAAAGCATTTGCACTACTAAAGCAGGATGGCACCATTGAAGCTCTAAAAAACTATAGGGAGAAAAATACTTTATCTAAAAAACTAATTAAAGCTGCCAAAAAGGAAACAGAGAAGCACATTGCTAAGGAGAGTAAAACTAATCCCAAACTGTTCTTCAACTATATCAATAGTAAAAGAATAAAAACTGAAAATGTAGGCCCCTTAAAAAATAGTGAGGAAAGAATGGTTGTAGATGACGAGGAAAAAGCTAATATATTAAACACCTTCATCTCCACGGTATTCACGGTGGAAAATGAAATGCTAGGTGAAATCCCAAGAAACAATGAAAACCCTATATTAAGGGTCACCAATCTAACCCAAGAAGAGGTGCGAAACCGGCTAAATAAGATTAAAATAGATAAATCTCCGGGTCCGGATGGCATAACCCACGAGTACTAAGAGAACTAAGTAATGTAATAGATAAACCATTATTTCTTATTTTTAGGGACTCTATAGCGACAGGGTCTGTTCCGCAGGATTGGCGCATAGCAAATGTGGTGCCAATATTCAAAAAGGGCTCTAAAAGTGAACCTGGAAATTATAGGCCAGTAAGTCTAACCTCTATTGTTGGTAAAATATTTGAAGGGTTTCTGAGGGATGTTATTCTGGATTATCTCAATGAGAATAACTGTTTAACTCCATATCAGCATGGGTTTATGAGAAATCGCTCCTGTCAAACCAATCTAATCAGTTTTTATGAAGAGGTAAGCTATAGGCTGGACCACGGTGAGTCATTGGACGTGGTATATCTCGATTTTTCCAAAGCGTTTGATACCGTGCCGCATAAGAGGTTGGTACACAAAATGAGAATGCTTGGTCTGGGGGAAATTGTGTGTAAATGGGTTAGTAACTGGCTTAGTGATAGAAAGCAGAGGGTGGTTATAAATGGTATAGTCTCTAACTGGGTCGCTGTGACCAGTGGGGTACCGCAGGGGTCAGTATTGGGACCTGTTCTCTTCAACATATTCATTAATGATCTGGTAGAAGGTTTACACAGTAAAATATCGATATTTGCAGATGATACAAAACTGTTTAAAGCAGTTAATACAAGAGAAGATAGTATTCTGCTACAGATGGATCTGGATAAGTTGGAAACTTGGGCTGAAAGGTGGCAGATGAGGTTTAACAATGATAAATGTAAGGTTATACACATGGGAAGAAGGAATCAATGTCACCATTACACACTGAATGGGAAACCACTGGGTAAATCTGACAGGGAGAAGGACTTGGGGATCCTAGTTAATGATAAACTTACCTGGAGCAGCCAGTGCCAGGCAGCAGCTGCCAAGGCAAACAGGATCATGGGGTGCATTAAAAGAGGTCTGGATACACATGATGAGAGCATTATACTGCCTCTGTACAAATCCCTAGTTAGACCGCACATGGAGTACTGTGTCCAGTTTTGGGCACCGGTGCTCAGGAAGGATATAATGGAACTAGAGAGAGTACAAAGGAGGGCAACAAAATTAATAAAGGGGATGGGAGAACTACAATACCCAGATAGATTAGCGAAATTAGGATTATTTAGTCTAGAAAAAAGACGACTGAGGGGCGATCTAATAACCATGTATAAGTATATAAGGGGACAATACAAATATCTCGCTGAGGATCTGTTTATACCAAGGAAGGTGACGGGCACAAGGGGGCATTCTTTGCGTCTGGAGGAGAGAAGGTTTATCCACCAACATAGAAGAGGATTCTTTACTGTTAGGGCAGTGAGAATCTGGAATTGCTTGCCTGAGGAGGTGGTGATGGCGAACTCAGTCGAGGGGTTCAAGAGAGGCCTGGATGTCTTCCTGGAGCAGAACAATATTGTATCATACAATTAGGTTCTGTAGAAGGACGTAGATCTGGGGATTTATTATGATGGAATATAGGCTGAACTGGATGGACAAATGTCTTTTTTCGGCCTTACTAACTATGTTACTATGATAGACTCCCTGATCCACCGGGATAAGGTGCTTTTTGTTACTCCATGACCCTTCTTGTGACCCTGGAAGGATATAAACAGAACCCTACACTATTGCCAGCTGCTGGTCCTTTCAATGTATTTTAAAACTACTCGTTTAACATCTAAAGTGTGATACTTCTGTTCTTCAGGAATGAAGGGATTACTGAAGAAAGTGGGCAAGATTATCTCTTGTGACCTATGGAATTTCTTTGCTACTTTGGGAAGGTAGGAAGGGTCTGGTTTAAGAATCAACTTATCCTGAAAAGTTACCAGGAAAGGTGGATCTATAGAAAGAGCTTAGATGTCACTGATTCTCCTAGCCGAAGTCAGTGCTACCAAGAGGGCCGTTTTGAGTGATAGGTGTTTAATGGGTATTAAGTCTATTGGTTTGAACGGAGAGTCTGTTAGGGCTTGTAAAACTAAATTTAGATCCCAGGGTGGAATTCTAGGTATGTTAACTGGATTTATCCGTTCGCAGGCTGTGATAAATCGGGATACCCATCTATTTCCCGCAATGTTATTGCCATAGAGGGCTCCTAGTGCCGATACATGAACCAAGTATTTACAGTTAAACCTAGTTCCCTCCTTTTTTGAAGGAATTCCAGGATAGATTGTATTAGGATTTCTGATGTGTTGGGAGATGTATGGAATTGTAGGAATTTCTTCCATATCCTTGTATATATTTTCGTGGTGGAATGTTTTCTACTTTGGAGGAGTGTGTCAATCAATCCCTCCAAGAACCCCCATAATTTTACATAGTAACATAGTAACATAGTTAGTAAGGCCGAAAAAAGACATTTGTCCATCCAGTTCAGCCTATATTCCATCATAATAAATCCCCAGATCTACGTCCTTCTACAGAACCTAGTAATTGTATGATACAATATTGTTCTGCTCCAGGAAGACATCCAGGCCTCTCTTGAACCCCTCGACTGAGTTCGCCATCACCACCTCCTCAGGCAAGCAATTCCAGATTCTCACTGCCCTAACAGTAAAGAATCCTCTTCTATGTTGGTGGAAAAACCTTCTCTCCTCCAGACGCAAAGAATGCCCCCTTGTGCCCGTCACCTTCCTTGGTATAAACAGATCCTCAGCGAGATATTTGTATTGTCCCCTTATATACTTATACATGGTTATTAGATCGCCCCTCAGTCGTCTTTTTTCTAGACTAAATAATCCTAATTTCGCTAATCTATCTGGGTATTGTAGTTCTCCCATCCCCTTTATTAATTTTGTTGCCCTCCTTTGTACTCTCTCTAGTTCCATTATATCCTTCCTGAGCACCGGTGCCCAAAACTGGACACAGTACTCCATGTGCGGTCTAACTAGGGATTTGTACAGAGGCAGTATAATGCTCTCATCATGTGTATCCAGACCTCTTTTAATGCACCCCATGATCCTGTTTGCCTTGGCAGCTGCTGCCTGGCACTGGCTGCTCCAGGTAAGTTTATCATTAACTAGGATCCCCAAGTCCTTCTCCCTGTCAGATTTACCCAGTGGTTTCCCGTTCAGTGTGTAATGGTGATATTGATTCCCTCTTCCCATGTGTATAACCTTACATTTATCATTGTTAAACCTCATCTGCCACCTTTCAGCCCAAGTTTCCAACTTATCCAGATCCATCTGTAGCAGAATACTATCTTCTCTTGTATTAACTGCTTTACATAGTTTTGTATCATCTGCAAATATCGATATTTTACTGTGTAAACCTTCTACCAGATCATTAATGAATATGTTGAAGAGAACAGGTCCCAATACTGACCCCTGCGGTACCCCACTGGTCACAGCGACCCAGTTAGAGACTATACCATTTATAACCACCCTCTGCTTTCTATCACTAAGCCAGTTACTAACCCATTTACACACATTTTCCCCCAGACCAAGCATTCTCATTTTGTGTACCAACCTCTTGTGCGGCACGGTATCAAACGCTTTGGAAAAATCGAGATATACCACGTCCAATGACTCACCGTGGTCCAGTCTATAGCTTACCTCTTCATAAAAACTGATTAGATTGGTTTGACAGGAGCGATTTCTCATAAACCCATGCTGATATGGAGTTAAACAGTTATTCTCATTGAGATAATCCAGAATAACATCCCTCAGAAACCCTTCAAATATTTTACCAACAATAGAGGTTAGACTTACTGGCCTATAATTTCCAGGTTCACTTTTAGAGCCCTTTTTGAATATTGGCACCACATTTGCTATGCGCCAGTCCTGCGGAACAGACCCTGTCGCTATAGAGTCCCTAAAAATAAGAAATAATGGTTTATCTATTACATTACTTAGTTCTCTTAGTACTCGTGGGTGTATGCCATCCGGACCTGGAGATTTATCTATTTTAATCTTATTTAGCCGGTTTCGCACCTCTTCTTGGGTTAGATTGGTGACTCTTAATATAGGGTTTTCATTGTTTCTTGGGATTTCACCTAGCATTTCATTTTCCACCGTGAATACCGTGGAGAAGAAGGTGTTTAATATGTTAGCTTTTTCCTCGTCATCTACAACCATTCTTTCCTCACTATTTTTTAAGGGGCCTACATTTTCAGTTTTTATTCTTTTACTATTGATATAGTTGAAGAACAGTTTGGGATTAGTTTTACTCTCCTTAGCAATGTGCTTCTCTGTTTCCTTTTTGGCAGCTTTAATTAGTTTTTTAGATAAAGTATTTTTCTCCCTATAGTTTTTTAGAGCTTCAGTGGTGCCATCCTGCTTTAGTAGTGCAAATGCTTTCTTTTTACTGTTAATTGCCTGCCTTACTTCTTTGTTTAGCCACATTGGGTTTTTCCTATTTCTAGTCCTTTTATTCCCACAAGGTATAAACCGCTTACACTGCCTATTTAGGATGTTCTTAAACATTTCCCATTTATTATCTGTATTCTCATTTCTGAGGATATTGTCCCAGTCTACCAGATTAAGGGCATCTCTAAGCTGTTCAAACTTTGCCTTCCTAAAGTTCAATGTTTTTGTGACTCCCTGACAAGTCCCCCTAGTGAAAGACAGGTGAAACTGCACAATATTGTGGTCGCTATTTCCTAAATGCCCAACCACCTGCAGATTTGTTATTCTGTCAGGTCTATTAGATAGTATTAGGTCTAAAAGTGCTGCTCCTCTGGTTGGATTCTGCACCAATTGTGAAAGATAATTTTTCTTGGTTATTAGCAGAAACCTGTTGCCTTTATGGGTTTCACAGGTTTCTGTTTCCCAGTTAATATCCGGGTAGTTAAAGTCCCCCATAACCAGGACCTCATTATGGGTTGCAGCTTCATCTATCTGCTTTAGAAGTAGACTTTCCATGGTTTCTGTTATATTTGGGGGTTTGTAACAGACCCCAATGAGAATTTTGTTACCATTTTTCCCTCCATGAATTTCAACCCATATGGACTCGACATCCTCATTCCCTTCGCTAATATCCTCCCTTAAAGTGGACTTTAGACAAGACTTTACATAGAGACAAACCCCTCCTCCTCTCCGATTTTTACGATCCTTTCTAAACAGACTGTAACCCTGTAAGTTAACTGCCCAGTCATAGCTTTCATCTAACCATGTCTCGGTTATTCCCACTATGTCAAAGTTACCTGTAGATATTTCTGCTTCTAGTTCTTCCATCTTGTTTGTCAGGCTTCTGGCGTTTGCGAGCATGCAGTTTAGAGGATTTTGTTTTGTTCCAATCTCCTCACTGTGGATTGTTTTAGAAATGTTCTTACCTCCCTTCTGAGTATGTTTTCCTGGGTCGTCTTTGTTCGAGTCTAATGTTTTTCTTCCCGTCCCCTCTTCTTCTAGTTTAACGCCCTCCTGATGAGTGTAGCGAGTCTTCTGGCGAATGTGTGTTTCCCAGGTTTGTTGAGGTGTAGTCCGTCTCTGGCGAGGAGTCCATCATACCAGTAATTCACACCGTGGTCCAGGAATCCAAATCCTTGTTGTCTGCACCATCGTCTTAGCCAGTTGTTTGCATCAAGGATCCTGTTCCATCTCCTGGTGCCATGCCCATCTACTGGAAGGATAGAAGAAAAAACTACCTGTGCATCCAGTTCCTTTACTTTCTTCCCCAACTCTTCAAAGTCCTTGCAGATTGTCGGTAGGTCCTTCCTTGCCGTGTCATTGGTGCCAACATGTATCAGAAGAAATGGGTGGACGTCCTTGGAGCTGAAGAGCTTTGGTATCCTATCGGTCACATCCTTGATCATCGCACCTGGAAGGCAGCATACTTCTCTTGCAGTTATGTCCGGTCTGCAGATGGCTGCTTCTGTGCCTCTCAGTAGTGAGTCTCCCACCACCACCACTCTTCGTTGCTTCTTGGCTGTACTTTTTGCTGTCACTTGTTGCTGTGTGCCCTTTTCTTTTTTGCTTGCTGGTATTGCTTCATTCTTAGGTGTGCCATCTTCATCCTCTACAAAGATTTGATATCGGTTCTTCAGTTGTGTGGTTGGTGATTTCTCCATGGTCTTCTTGCTTCTTTTGGTCACATGCTTCCACTCATCTGCTTTTGGAGGTTCTCTGACACTTTTTGCACCTTCTGTGACCAGTAGAGATGCTTCTGTTCTGTCTAGAAAGTCTTCATTCTCTTTGATGAGTTTCAAAGTTGCTATTCTTTCTTCCAGACCCCGCACCTTTTCTTCTAAAAGGGCCACTAGTCTACACTTCTGACAGGTGAAATTGGATTCTTCTTCTGGTCGATCTGTGAACATGTAGCACATGCTGCAGCTCACCATGTAGGTTGTCACATCTGCCATGTTGCTCCTAGATCCTGCTGACTTGCTGTGTGTTTTCCTTCTTGTGTAATCTACTCAGCCAAGCTCTCTTGCAATAATGTCCTACAGGCAAAAATTCGCGCGCCGTAAGGCGCGCGGTTTGGTGATGCTTTCGAAGCAGCTGGTCCCGGCTGTACCCAACGATCTTCTAGCTTAGGGAGACTTCGCTTCTCCCAGAAGGCACCTGGAATATGCAAATTAGCCTCCTGAAGCTTGGATCCCTGGTTTGGTGATGCTTTCGAAGCAGCTGGTCCCGGCTGTACCCAACGATCTTCTAGCTTAGGGAGACTTCGCTAAGCTATTTTAGCATTTGCCTTTCAAATTCCAGGCCGTCAGATGGAGATTGTCCACCTGAGGATGGAAAAACGGTCCCTGGAAGAGAAGGTTGGGTATCGAGGGGAGGACCCAAGGATCTGAGACCGACATGGTTTGCAGCCACGAGAACCATGGTCTCTTGGGCCAGAATGGAGCTTTCAGTATAACTCTCGCTCCTTCTTCTCTGATTTTCCGTATGACCTGTGGTAATAATATCATCAGAGGAAAGGCATATGCCAGACTGAACTGCCAAGGGGCTTGGAGAGCGTCCAGAATGTCCGGATGATCCGCTGGAGATAAGGAGGCAAATCTCCGGACTTGTTTGTTTCTTCTTGTGGCAAAGAGATCTATCTGAGGACGACCCCATAGGGATACTATATCTTGGAAGATATGATGGTTTAGGCACCACTCCCCCTGCCTCAAGGTGTGTCGACTTAAGAAGTCTGCCTGCTGGTTGCTTTCCCCTTTTATATGAAGCGCAGTAAGGGATGACAGATGTTTTTCTGCTAGATCCAAGATTTCCCCAACAGAAGACATCAGAGTCTCTGATCGAGTGCCTCCTTGTCTGTTTAGATACGCCACTGTGGTGGTGTTGTCGTAAAGGATTCTGACGTCTTTTCCCCGAAGCTGTGGGAGAAAATGGTATAAGGCGTATTTTACTGCATTTAATTCTTTAAGGTTAGATGAGTTGTAGCGTTCTTCCATGTCCCATAACCCTTGGCAAAAATTATTCCCCATATGGGCGCCCCATCCGTAAGGACTGGCGTCAGTGGTTATAGTATGAGATGTGTTATTACCCATGGAACACCACTCATCAATTGGTTAGAATCTAGCCACCACGTTAAGGAAGTTAAGACCTCCTGGGACAAGGTTATTTTTGCATTTAGGTGACCAAGTAACCATCTTTCTTCTTGTAGGATCTGGTGTTGCAGTGTTCGGGTATGATATTGGGCCCATTTCACTGCAGGTGTACAAGAAATAAGGGATCCCAGCAACGACATAGCTTGTCTTAGGGATATACGTCGACTATTTATTGCAGCTATGACTTTGTGTCTGATGAGTAGTATTTTTACCTGAGGGAGAAGACACTTTTGGGTTATGGAGTCTAGATGAAACCCCAAGAACGCTTGACGGGAAAGTGGAGTAAGTCTGGATTTGTTGATATTGATGATCCAGCCTAGATCCTGTAGAGAGGAAATTGCGTGAGCCAAGCAGTCAGCACATTGAGTGATTGAATTTCCGATGACCAAAAAGTCATCCAGGTAAGGCACAATTAATGTTTCTTTTTGGTGAAGATAGGCCATCACCTCTAGCATTATTTTGGTAAAGATCCTTGGCGCGGTAGAAAGGCTGAAGGGCATGGCTGTATACTGGAAATGATGAATCTTGCCATTGATTGTCACTGCTACCCTGAAGAATTTCTGGTATCTGTCATGGATAGGGAGATGGTAATAAGCATCTTTTAGATCAATGCCCCCCATCATACAGTTTGGAAAAAGGAGCTTTATAGTGGATCTAATGGATTCCATTTTAAATGTATGGTTTTCAATAAATGAGTTGAGTTTTTTAAGGTTTACGATTGTTCCAAATGAACCATCGGGTTTGGAAATCAGGAATAAGGGAGAGTAGAATCCCCTACCTTCCTGGCCCTCAGGAACCCGGACTAAAACCCGTTTTGATAATAAGGTTTGAATTTCAAGCTCAAGGGCCTGTTGTTGCGCAGGTGAGCTGAGTGATGTTATAATATATGATTCGTGGGGAAAGCGAGAGAATTGTAACTTTATTCCATCTCGGACTATATTTAACCCCTTAGTGACAGAGCCAATTTGGTACTTAATGACCGAGCCAATTTTTGCAATTCTGACCACTGTCACTTTATGAGTTTATAACTCTGGAACGCTTCAACGGATCCCGCTGATTCTGAGATTGTTTTTTCATGACATATTGTACTTCATGTTAGTGGTAACATTTCTTCAATATTACTTGCGATTATTTATGAAAAAAACGGAAATATGGCGAAAATTTTTATAATTTTGCAATTTTCAAACTTTGTATTTTTATGCCCTTAAATCAGAGAGATATGTCATGAAAAATAGTTAATAAATAACATTTCCCACATGTCTACTTTACATCAGCACAATTTTGGAAACAAAATTTTTT